>NC_044498.1:36998535-37286035 GCF_902362185.1 Chanos chanos | reverse complement strand
GGTCATGTGAGCGACAGTTAGAACTCCAGGCACGTAGCGCCTGCTTTATTTTTAGGACATGCCAGGGAAATTTTTTTTTTGTGAGTGTGTGTGTGTGTGTGTGTGTGTCTGTGTGTTTTCACCCTTCATCTTATTTTTACAGTGCATGACACAAGGCTTAAGAGAGACTGGGTAATTTAGTCTCTCTCTCTCTCCCTGCTGCTGCTGCCGGTCGCCGCCGTAAAGGACGGCCTTTATTATTAGCACGGTTTTGACACTGTTCATATTCCCCCGGCCTCTGCTGGCATGACAACACTCTGTTTTTTTCCCTGAAGGGAGGAGGCACAGACTCATTCCGGCTTCTCTCCCCTGGCACCGTACCCGACCCTGGCACTGTCTGTGTGGCACGGCCACGGTGACTTTGTGATGAAAAAAAAGAGAGAGAAAATAGAGGGTGGAGGGGTAACAGATTCCAAAACGAGAGGGTGAGAGACGGCGTAGATTTGAGGCGTCCTGGCTCCTGTGCTCTCAGCCTGTTCTCCCTCTGCCGGGGCACACGGGGGCCGAATTGGCCGAGGCAATTTCAAAAGCGTGAATCTCTGTCCCCGTCCAATTCGCCCGTCTGTGGACTGCTCTCAAACACCTGCATTCATTCCAGGAAAGGGACGAGAGTCTAAAACAGCCTTTGAAATATCAGACCTCGCTCTTTATCGAAGCATTTGGGTATTACTATAGATCAATCCATTGTTTTGTCGTCGGACTGTGAAAAGTAGAACTCCTGACTTTCGGTTTGAGTGGTAACTAAAAATCCATGGAAACGTTACATGAAATACTACATACAGAAAGAAACAATGGATTTAATCATTTTATACAGTCACATTGGGAATAATACAACAACATACCCATATCCTTTCATCTTTTTTGTGCAAAAAAGAATCTCTGGCAACTTGAACTATTTGGATTAATCTGTCAACACACCGCTCCAAACATTTAGCTCCTTCATAATTATTCCATCCTCTGTAGAATGTTTACGTATTTAGTGTAACCTACAAACCATATGGTTTCTCCCTACTCCATCAGAGGAGAACCAGAATACATGGCTGGAAAAAGGAAGCTGGAACAACAGTGCCCCCTGTTGAAAATATACACAATTCCCTCAGCTGAGCTGCAGACCTTGTTGCTGGTGCTGGTTTTAATTCAAATGACTGACTTCACGCATGAATTGCATGTTATTGCTGCAAGTATAGTAGACTGAGGCTTTTTAGATTTCGAGCAGCATGAATAACCAGGACATTTTCCACTGTAAAACATTCTTTGCATACGACAGTTTTGCTCTATCAGTTCTGACTGACACTGTACTATCTTAACATTTATCTAAACATGTGCATTATCCACTTATCTACTATTATGTATTATCTGACAACGTCGGGGGGATTTTTGCTACTTTGCTACTTCCGTTGCACATCAAATACTGATGTTATTTCTTCTGCTACTGAGCTGAGTTTCATCCTTCAGCTTGTCCGTTAACAGCGTTACCACTGTCTGGTTATGCAAGCACATAAATCTCTCATCCTAGGAAACGAGACAGTGGATGTCCCTTTTTTTTTTTTTACTGAGGAAAACGCCTGCAGCAGTGACTGTGCATTGACCCCCCCCCCCCTTTGCCCCCACCACCCCTTTTAAGCATTCCACCAATTGCACCGTGTATCAGAGATTAGTGCTGCAGCTCATTCTGCAGAGATCATTTTGTGAGGGGAACAGAGAGCGCTCTTTGAGGCTGTGCGTGGCTGCAGCGTTTGCCTTCGGTGACCTCTTTCTGCATAGACACGATTTTGTGCATAACAGCTGCAGAGGGAGGGAGGGAGGGATGAGAGGGAGGGAGGGGGGAGCGAGGGGACGAATGGGGAGCAGGATGTTTATTTACCAGGGAAACAGGCAGTCACACACAGACTGGGCCTGGCACAGACCCCACGGCCCTATCCAAATTCAGCGCCAGCAACAGACCACTGAGGTCCAGCCCGACACCAACAGAGCCCCTGTTATTCTTCCTCCTTTTTTTTTTTTTTTTTTCTCTCCGGCTTTCTGTCCTCGCTCGGGAGGACGAAATAACAACGACTCCCTCCGTCAGCCCCGAAATCCAGACTACGGATCAGCACTGGCAATCCTTTTTTTTTTTTTTTTGTCTTCCCCTCCTTTTTTCACGTTTTCTCCTGACTGAAAGGAGAAAAAAAAAACTGGGTGGAGTGGGGGAGTTCTGGTATGAGTGCATGAGTTCATGGAAAATACACAGTCTGTCATTTCATTTTCATTGGACGTTTCTGGGCCCTGGTTCAATTTTCATATTTTATTCCTATTGTAGAGAAGTATTTTCCAGTTCCTGTCTACTGGCAGCCTCAGACCAGACAAGGCCTGCCAACACCCGTAAAAAAACAGCTGCAGACTCAGGGATAAAAATAATTAGACCTCTATTTATCTTCCAGCAAGGAGGCTTCCAAAACCTTGTGCACAGAGCACTTTCTTCCAAGAGCACTCAGCAAAGCACAAAATACAACCCTTTAACTCTCCAGACCTCAGGGTGCGAACTTAGTTTTCTAAGTGCAGTGAGGAAGAGAGAAACAGAGAAGGAGAGAGAGAGAGGGAGGCAGAGAGAGACAGTCAGACGGAGAGAGAGAGAGAGAGAGAGAGAGAGAGAAAAGGCCAACCAGGTAAATTTCACTGCACCTATTCATATCAGTCCAGAGAACAGAGAATCACTACAGCGCCTGGTGGGATTGCTGGTTACTCTGGGCTGTTGCTATGGAGTTTTTAATTAGTTTTCTCCTTAGCAAGCATGTCATGAGAACTATGTCAAGGCTGGGGGTGATTAAGGGGATAGAGATAGCAGCCAAGAATTTCTCAGGGTTATGGAAGAGAAAGGGAGCTGAATCAGCGTATGTCAACAATCTCTCGGCCACCTCTCACAAGGATACGATTCCCTCTCATATCTTTGGTTTCTCACTCAGTGTTTTAAATAGAGCCTTGACCAGAAGAAACCTGTCTCTAAAATCTCGCCCGGATAAACCCATTTTGACTATTTTCTCCATAAGGTTGGCTCTTTCATTGACACCTTTTTTAATGTAAATTAGGGGAGACTGTAGCCCAGTATTAAATGAACTGCCTGAAAATACTGCGAATGGTGATCTTGGTTCCCCTCTGTAATGGATTGTGAGTGGGTCATCACACACCTCCATGCCAACGTTAAATCAGTCATTGTGAGAGACCGTCGACTCTTTTCTGGCTGGTTTTTTCCCTCAAAAACACCCTTAATACAGACTGACATACTGCACACAGGCTGAAGCAAGCTTTGACCTATGCACCTCCTCCAGAGATCAATTTGTCAACATTTCACCAAATTCCCCAACAATCTGACTGATAATGAAAATAGAGGTTGCAGACGTGTTTGGGTACACTGAATGTACGACATGGCTTAAAATTCGTTATTTCTGATTCATGTTGAGTCAAAATCTGCAGGTGGTAAACAACTACACAGGCACACATGCGCTCTCTGTCTCTCTCTCTCTCACACACACACACACACACAGATCTAATATTCTGAATCGCCTGGTTATGCAACAGGACTGTCCTGAGGAATGACTGAGCTCTTCATACACAGGCAGTGTCAATGCATCACAGAATGAGTCATCTGCTCTCAGAGAGAGGGAGAGAGAGAGAGAGAGAGAGAGAGAAACCAGCTCAGCACTAGGCAATGCTTTGGTCTGAAATTACATCCCAGTGACCCTGTGTTGCTGTCAGCACTCATGCCCCTTTAGGAGCTAATGACCATGCTTAGAGACAGCAGCAGCGGACTCTCTCTGACTGTCAGCGCGGACATTCTGACTCCCTCACTCACGCTGGAGCGCTGCCATGTGCCATTCATCTGTGGATTAACTGCCAGCTGTCTGTCTGTCTGTCTGTCTGTCTGTCTGTCTGCGCAGCTCTACCTCCGCCTCCCCATGGGCTGGGACCACACTGTTACACCACACCATGAGGAAACAGTTAGTAACTTACCCTCTGAAAGAGAACAGCCAGTTCTATGGTGTGGAAAGACCAAATGTGTCACTGTATCAAAAATAATTTGACTCTGGCCGTGTTAAATTTTACGGCCCCGATAAACGGTCAGTACGGGGACGGGCTCCAGTCAGATAGAGGTACTTTACTGCACAGAGCGGAGAAACCAGGGGCCAAAACCAGCGGCCACAGTCCCACTAGTTTTAAAATCTGTTGACAATGCCATTCCTGGAACATTTGAGTGGTTCAGACTGGAGGGATCCAGTGATGGGTTTTTATTTATTTTCCTTGCAGTGGTTTCTCGCTGCGCAAAGCTCAAAACAACACATGTGCCAAATTCCAGGTTAGCAACAGCAGACCCAAATCCAGAATACATACATCAGACTCCTGTCAGCCTGGACTCGCAACAGAAAGTGAAAATGCTATACCACATATTTCCCTCCCTCAAAAGGAAAAGAGTAGGACATGCAGACATGTCCAAAACTCGTCCTGATCATAAACTTTCACTAGGTTTGCCATGTTGCCAGCAAACTTCAAAGGCACTCTTTTTGAATTTATGGTACAGTGAAGTAATAATGGTTAAAAGAGCTAACAGATGTGTTGTGTACATATGCGTTCAAATGGCGATCTTTCGTCTGTCCAAAGCCTTGTGGTTAGTTAAATATAAACTGAACATAGCTGCTCTGAAATGATACATTTAAAAACGTTTGGTCCAGTCTAGCCTGTATTTTATTGAGTCAGAAATGTATCACATGTATCTAATTTTAAATGGATGTGCCTGATTTTCCTAGAGAACAGAATAACTGAAAAGATATTCATTTCACACACACACACACACACACACAAGAAAAAAAAAAATACTGCTGAATGTTGCATTGCCAGTGCTGATGTGCATCAATCAAGTAATATTCAGCCTGACAGAAAAGTTAACCAAAATCATATCAAATTACCAACCTTTAAGTAATATCTGTAATATTTTGACTTTTTTTCAGCAAACTGTCACACAAATGAACGAAGTGGGACAACCTATTTGTTGAATGCATTATCAGTCTTTGGAACAAATGACAGCTGGCTTGTGTGCAATAATAATAAAAAAACAAAATAAAACAAAACAAAAAAACCTTAAAAACATGCTGGCTCATTCTGAAGAACATCTGTGGAAATTAGTCGAAGTACTTCAATTTGAAATGAGATCTACGCAAACTGGATCGAATATTTATGCCCTGGCAAGAGAGCTTGCAGACTCAAGGATAAATAAGGACATATTAAACTTTCTCACAACAACAAATATAATCTAACTGATAGTTCCTGCAGATGGTCAAAATATATGATGTCAAATGATAAAAACAGGAAGCGACCAACCTTTTCTTTGGAAGTATAGTGAGTTTCCATGACTTATTACTGCCATCTAGTGGACAAGTTCAGACAGCTAATCAGTTTTAACCGAGGAGTTTAAACTCTACTTAACTGTGAATTGAAGTAGCTTTATATCATTAAAATAAGTGTTATGTCTTTAAAACATTTAGATTGCCTTCAGTAAATTATTACTGCAAGTAGTAAGTTTTTGAAGAGACAGAACAAAGTCACTGTCAGCTGCATGTGCGTGTGTGTGTGTGGTCACGACAGCGGATACAACACGAGTATGTGTTTATCAGGAAATTTGCTCTGATGCACTGATAGGAGCGTGACGTGTGTTACTATATAATACCCTCTGTACAACTTAAGATGAAGTGCTGTGGTATGGGGCATTTTGACAACAGAATTCATTCATACGGAGAATGGAACATAACCATCCACTCTAACACGCAGCATTTACATCCCGGTCATGCTCAGATCCACCGCTCTTTTACCGTGTCCTTAACCGATACGTCACGGCGCTTTTAGGATATGATCTATCGATACCTGACCCCGAAAAAAAGAATATCAGTATTAAATGCAACAGGGTTAAAACAACCTTGGATTTTGCTAGTTCTTCAGTGTTTTATTTTATAACAGCAAAGAAACTTCTGCAATGATAATGAGTGAGTGTTATCCAGATATATACATTAAAAATTCACAAATCAAACCAACATGGCACACTGAACAGATTTTCTCTTTGAATACATAAGTTTATATATTACAAATATACGCTGAATTAAAAGACCCAGGAAACCCACATGCTCTTTAAACAGTGAAGAAAACCACTAATATCTGTTGAATCCCTTCCCCAGTACCCTGTGTGCACCCCTTATGTTGAAACAGGTGTACCGCATACAATTAACACCAACCTTACATACTATTTTCTTACACATCTGCTATACTTTTAATCTTCTTCAAACAAGCAAATAGAAAGAAAAAAACAAATTTCATTCATTTTTTTTAATCGAAGTCTTGTCTCTGTGTTACATTTGCTTCTCACACTTGACAGATATCATAACATAATAAACAATCAGGGAAAAAGGTGCACTGGTAAAAAGGTGGTTGCTAGGTAAAAAACAAACAAACAAACAAAAAAAGTGAGACAAATGATTTTACATAAAAGAAAAACTAAAACTGTGTGGAAGAGATTGGAAGAGCGTCTGCTTTACTGTGGGAGCTCTGATTGGTTGCCAGTACTCAAGTGATACTGGATCAGGTGTAATAGGAACAGACCACAGTGGATATGTTAACTGGCCCACCTTCACTCAATATCATCTTCAGCCAAACTCTGAGAACTCACTATTCTCTGTAAACAAGGAGAGAGAGAGTACATTACAACCTTATCCAAACACTCACACACACACACACACACACACAAAAAGAAAAAACAGAAGCAAGTGGCAAATGTCAGTTGTGACAACAGCACAAACATGTATGTTCTGGAGGTGAAATAGCAAAGGGTCACAGGAAATCAGACCCTCCACTTTGGATGATTCCAGATTTTTATCTGGCATTCTTGCTTGTCCCAAAAGCTAAAAAAACAGCAACTGGGGGGTTTATAAGAATGCATATCAAATAAGATTTTTTTTTTTTCTTTAAATTTTCCAGGGGTCAATGACCCTTTTAGGTCCCAGCCAACAAACAGTCTTCCCTAGGACCTCTCTCTCAGATCACAAACAACTGATAAGACGAAGCCAATGGAACACAGTCATTAAATTGCCTTCTGTACTCTTACTGGTAAGGAGATAGATATCTGTGTAGGATGGGCCAGTGGTAGGGGCTGTTCTTACCTGGCTGATGGTGGGTAGTTTGGTGAGCAGCATTTGGAAGACAGGAGGGGGGAGAGTCTGCTGAAGGACCTGGAGCAGCTGCTGTGGTTGGCCACACACAGCTATGGCATTAGTCAAGTGGTCCACGCCCTTCTCATAGTCTCCTGTTAACAGAGCACAGATATCACGGGTCACATGATACTATGCTCTCTGATTTTGGTTTGGGCCAAACACTCTTGTTCGGCCAAGGCACACATACACACATGATACTGACATAGAAAGTAGTTCCCTAGAGGACAAACCCAACAGTGCTACTTGTCTTGAGGACCATGGTACAGATCACTTGAGTCTTTCAATCAAACTATCAATTTCCCGGAATGAGACAGCAAAGTAAACATGTACTGAGACATGAAATGGAAATACTGGTAACCATACAACAAAGGATAAAAATAAGGCAAACCAGCGAAAAAAAACCCTCACAAGCTTTATCATGTATGTGATTCCTGCATGATGGATGAAGGGACAGAAAGTCAGACAGTCATTTTGATGGACAGTAAATCGTACCCTGGGCCAACAGCTCTTCTCCCAGCTGGATCTCCTCCAGGAAGAACTTCTGTACTGCCTCTGCATCTTTCAGGTCAGGAAGCTATCCGGAAATGCAACACCAAATTCAGCTTTGACACAGAATTCATCAACTCCTCAAAAACAACACACAGCTGCTCTACCACAGGAGATGCCTGCTAGCATATAAAGCTAGAGAGATTGTATTTAATTAAGAATTTACCGCTTGCATTGTCATTATCAAGCACAAAATATTGTGTTGGAGGTAAAATATCAAGTGAAGGTGTCTCTCTCACCCTAGCAAGTCCAGATTTTTCTTGAGCAGCTTTCTGTTTCTTCCTACCTGAAATGAGAGGATAAAATTAATAAACCAGGCCATTCTCACATTCATACTGTCAGTGCATACCTGTGCAAGGCCAGTATAAGCAATCAGTACAGCCAATGCATCCAACGTTTAAGGCAAGAGGAAAAATAAGTTAAGTGTACAGTACAAACTGAAGATCAAATTTCTCCATGAACCATGTGCGATGACTATAACAAGGTATTATGCCCAAGGCAAAGTCATGAAACAATTAATGTCTCAACTTGGAATTGCTTTCTGGATACGTTGTTAGTCACCGTTGTTTTCCCGTGCAACAATACAATTTACAGATGATGGTGAGCTTTTGACGAGGATAAAGACTGCGAGCTAACGTTCAAAGATAAGCTTGGCCTTGCATGGGGTTACTCTTACGTCAGTGAGTGATTCACTGTGCCTTAATCCTACTGAACAAAATCAAATGATCTCTCACGGAGTTAGAAACATTACAATCATTATCACATAGTTTACTCTGTTGCTAATCTGCGATTATGTTTGCTCCAGACAAATTTACTGGGTCCTGATTATGTTCTGTACCCAATGACTTAATCTAGCGGCGACCTTACTAACAACTGCAAACATGCGACTTTAGCCTCGAGGTTTACTGAGAATGAGTGGAATCAAAACTAGAGCACGAAAAGCTCGAACTATCTGCTCTCTCCTCATTATAGTCTCACTCCAGACACAGACAATATGCAAGGGTTAAACAATTGCTTGAGACAGAGGGCATAGCTACCATGTACGCTAAAATACTCACGTTCGCGCAGCCTTTTTTTGAAGTTAGGATCACTCCGCCGTTTTCTGTCGAAATAGATACAGTACCCTATGAACAAGGCCCCGCACACACCAGCAGCTATTGTGCTCGTTTTGCTGCCCATCATCTCCGATCAGAAATATGGGGCCAAAAGACAACCTAGGACTGCTAGCTTATGAAGCTAACCGCGTGAGAGATGCAGTAGCCTCTTCGTTTCCTTTTCTTTGATGAATTTATTTAGGTTTAATCCTCAATTGAGAAGACGCATACCGCCACCTGTTGTACTGGAGCAGAGAGCGGCGGTAGCCTAATATTAGAGTGGGTTGAGATTATATTCTATTTTTAAATCCTCTCTCAGCTAAGAGTCCGGAGATTGTTTCACCCTGATGTTTCAGCAAGATTTTCTTTTTGAAGAAATCAGTAAATTCCACAAACTCCAATTCCCTCCTGAGCGTCGTAAAACCCTTCTAATTTGGAGGACAATTGCACTCCGCGTAATCCAGGTTCTCGGAAAGACCCCTTGCGGAGTGTTGCACACGAACGCCCAAATTAAAAATTTAAGTTTCAACCAGAATCTGCTATAATAAACTGTTACATTATTTTATCAAAAGGACGGAACGTTGCTTGTTTATGTAATTTGCTCAGTCATAATCTCTAGACTCCATTTTACACACAGATCTATTTAATTTATTCACAAGGCTCATACCTGGACACCTACTGATTTTTTTTTTTTTTAACCACTCGGGGATTTTGGAAGCGTTCAGAGTGGAGGAGTGTTGTGGCAATTAGAAATCATTCTTCTCTGTAACCATATTTATATATTCATTTTTTATTTGATAAAATAAATTGTATTACTAAACCACCCACTTGTTTGACCACTTATGTTTGACCAAAGTCCACTTTGTATGCTGAGGCGTGTTAAAAAAACAAAAAAACAACCCAAAAACAAACAAACAAAAAAACAGGACCCAAGACAAGTTTCAGGGATAGTACGATAATCACCGACATAAGACATTAGAATTCACAAACTATGGCATTTATTTCAAACAGAGGCTTTGTTTTGCTTACATCTGTACAATAAATTACATGATGTCCATCCTCTGAAGAGCCTCATAAATATGATAGAGCTTTCTTATAAGCCTTTGCCACTTTTCTCTCTCACGCAGATGATCTTGGGACCTTTTTTTTTTTTTGTAAAGATCCATAAAACTTTACAATCCATGTACAGATTGGAAAATACTTTGAAACCACAGAAATGTCTAGTACAGGCGAAAAGAAAAGAAAAGAAAAGAAAAGAAAAGAAAAGAAAAGAAAAGAAAAGAAACCAAGGACAAAGGGAGACAAATACTAAAAAATCTCCGGACAAAGCATGAAAAATAAAATGAAATCTAAACTAAATCTGTTCCACGTGGAAGTGACACCAAAACAAACCAAGAAAAAAGCAAATACAAAGGAAAGAAAGAAAGAAAGAAAGAAAGAAAGAAAGAAAGAGGACATGTGTTTGCCTTCAAAATGTACACAGAACCTACAGGTAAAACCATAAAACTGTCTGTACAGAAAAGTACATGATATTAACAGTGCAAGATATTAAATAGCTTGACTCAAAACACACTTCTCAATATACAAATGTATAACAAAGGCATACAATTACATACAAGTGCCAAACGGTTCAGACTTTCAGGTAATGATACAACAGGGAGTCTTTACAAAGGAGACACTGAAGAGGTCTTCAGTATTGTACACACATTTGTGTTACTCTCTTTATAAATGCAATTTTATATCTGTAACCTTTCCCTGGTCAGACATAAACTTTTGGAAGGGGGGTGGGGGGGTGGCTTCACTTTATCACACTAAAGTGTGCTCCTCTCAGAAAGATAAACCTGTTTTTCCTTGTTGTTCTTGTTGTTTCAACAGAGCACCAGAACTGATTTGACTCATGATTAGTTCCTTCGACTCTAGGCTGAGAACTCAGCACTCTTGGGAAAAGAGTGGTTTCTCCATGGCCAAGACTGAAGGTTACTCGTAAATACCCAATGACAATGCTCAGCTGACAGACACAAAAACAAGATGGATTTTGGAATAGGGTCACAAATATCAGACGAGTTTGAAATTTCATTCAAGATGGCAACTTCTGTCTCATAGTCTTCAAACAATCAATGGCATTTCTAGCTTTCAAAGCACATTTCTGATACATTACCAAATGTCAACTGCTGCAAAAAGTAGGCCACTGAGAAAATCCACTTTAATTTTGTGTAAAATCTCTATGTGGCAGAGAAGTGCTTTTTAGTTGATGTGTTAAATATGGAGCGTTTTAAGAGGGTAAAAAAAAAAGTAAATCAAAAAAGCGAAGACATAAGTAGAGAAAAATCTATAAGTAAATTTGACCATAATTGTGTCGTTCTATTGGATTTCACATAACTAAGCCTGCAGGGTTTGTCATTGCACGTCCGAATACTGCCACATGAACCGTTAAAACCCTACCCAAAGGGTACCTAATATACTCAGTAGTAGTAAAAATACATTTAAATCTTGGCTGTCAGGAAAAAAAAACAATTCTCTGTACATAACCTTCTACAATCATAGTAAATTTTAGCTTAGAGTTATTGAATTCTATGTATTCCATACTTTTTTGTCTCTTTATATAAACATCAGCACTACTACGGATCAGCCCTTAGCCTGTCTTCTTTCTTCCTTCACACACAGCTCCTCAGTCTTTGTAAACAAGACAACATATTTTCAAAGAATTTGAAGATGCACAGTATCAAATATGAGTAACTCTTAAAGTGGGAGGTTGGAGGGTGAATAAATCTATCTTTCTTTTTTATAAGGCTTACTGAAGTATCAAATAATATCTAACAAACATTAATTAACATTCATGAGGGTTTCTATGGTTGGTCTCCACCTTCTGACGGAGGGAACTGTCAGGTAAAGATGGTGCTGTGACACTGTCACTCCTGTACATTTTAAACATGATGGATGTTTTTGTCGTTTGTGGAGGCGTTATGAAAAATAAACACAACCCTACAAGTTATCTTACCGCTGTGAATTCCTTTTTATCATTAACCAGTGCCATACCGGGAGGACCCAAAGGCACGACAGTGTCTCTAAAACCTCATCTGCTTCATAGCTGTCAGTGAATTTTCTCAGTTAAACACTCCTCTGTTGCCCTGCTTCTAAACCCCAGCTTCAAAAATGAGAATACAGTTGGTACAATTTACTGAACCATACACACACACACACACACACACACACACACACACACACACACATACATACAAACACGCATAGACACACATCTCTGCCACTGCATTCAAATGGATAAACTGGGTGATGGATACAGCTGTAGGTATGAGGCGTATGGATTTGAAAGAGGCTTTTCAAAGGGGCAAGACACTGGGAAAACATGATCAAATGGAGTACTTTCTTAAATGACTACAAAAGAGCAGTTGCCTAGGGAGAGATCAGTACTTTAGACCAACTTTATAAGACAATGCAAACCACACTGGAGGACCACTGCAGATCAGTCTCTCCCATTGACAGGATGGAATAAGGTATGTGGACACAATTATTGCTTGGAAAAAAAAAAAAAAGTTTCCAAAAGTTTTAACATTTTGTACCCCCACCCCCCACCCCCTTCCCCCAACCTTCCTTTTTTCATAAAAGTGCACTTGAGTGCAATTAGCTTGCCAAGGAAACAGTTGTCGATAGAAAATAGTGCTTGTTGTTGTTTGTTTCCGGTCTGTTTTTTTTTTTTTTTGTGCCCCGGTTCTTGTGTCTGTTTATAAGAGTCTGACTGACTGTCCTCTTATAAAAGTTCAGAGCCTGATGGGCGGGGCCTGGTGGGGCAGGGAAGGGCGGGGCTAGGTGCTGGTTAAGTGCTCAGTGCTGTGGGTCTCCATTCGTGTTGTCACCTACACTCCACCGACACCCCAGAGTTCTGTGTCGACCCTGACACCGTTGGCTCTGCCAACGTCAACATGACGGCCGCTGTCAGAGAACTGGAGGACGGCGAGGAAGAGGAGGAGGATGAAGCCGCTGTTGCACCTGCTGAGACAAACACAGTCATATCAGGCCAAAAAGGACATTAATCACAGCTGCAGTGACATAAAACTGAAAGAAAGGAAACATGTATTTGACAAATCTTGCACGAAAAAGGTTGAGAGGAAATACGTCGATTAGAGTTTTGTCATAAGGCTGTCCGTCATCTGTTCAGCTATTTAGTGCGGGGCAGTAAGGATGCAGGGATGAGAAAAGAAGAAATGCGGTACACTCACTCTCTCTCTCCTTTTTCTTCATTCGTTTCCGTCTTCTGTCTATGGAGGCGACCTCGGATTTCAGGGAGAGGTAGTGATTCCGGATGTCCTGCAGTTTCTCCTGAAGGAACGCTATCCTCTCCAGACTACTCATCTTCTCCAGGTCCGCTGGGTATGCACAGACAAAAACGGAATCAACAATGATTTTTCCTTCTTTTACTGAAACAAAGCTTTCACAATTACTACCACAAACACAGTTGGTAAATTGTGGCTTAGACAAGGCTGAGAGCCAAGACTAGTGCTCTGGCCCCAGACGTAAAAAACGCAGCTTGAACTAACATGATTAACTAAACTGATTTTCATGAATATAGCTTCATTTTGATTGGGTAACAACAATAAAAAAAGATGTACTTGAAAATTAAAGCTAAAAGCTGTCCAATACTGTCATTATAGTAAGCCTCCAATGTGCAGGGAACACTTTTCAGTGAAAAAAAAAACAAAAAACCTTTTCACTGAAGCTTCCCCAAAAAGGAAAAGTCCCTAAATGATCAAACTAACTGCATGGTTATTGCACTCACACATCTGAAAGCTCCATTTGTAGACCCGCGCTGTTCTGGCATGATGACTGTGTTCAGTGTCCCCGTGCTTGTGGTATTTATGGCCAGAAGGGGGCGCCCTCCCAGAACACTTGGGTGAGATGGCTGCTTTGAGGTCGACGGCGCTGGTCTTGGGTGTGGGAGGTTTGGCAGTGTTCTCACTGACTGACTGGTCTTCGCTGTCGCTGCTGTGGGCTAAGGAGAGAGGAGCGGAGAGACACAGATCAACACTTGTCAGTCATCAAGTCGTGGAAGGGCAGGTCTTCCTATTCGTCTCTAATGAGAAAATAAAGACTGAGAACATCTCACTAAATTCATCCGTGCATTCAGTCGGTAAGTCAGTTTCACCTCAGACCATGTCTGCTTAAGTTACGAAGTTCAAACAAGTCGTCATTTTAAAAAAACATCAACACGCCGCACACTTTCAAAGATACAGTAATCTACATTTGGCCATGGTAAACAAGTTGATTAAAATGCTAGAACTTTACAGAGATGCTGAAAACCTGTCTTGATAGCCCATCTTTTTCTTTGCAAGCATCTCCAAGCAAGAAACACGTGTCGACTATGCACTATTTACATACTTTTAAACAAGCAGCTGTAAACCATGAGCTAATTATACAGCTCCTTTTAAAAAGGCATCTAATAATTATTGTGGGAAAAACGTGTGGGAAGCTGTCTCTGTCTCTGGATATTTTTCGGGGCTCTAGCAGCAACCAAAGGGTCACTATTCTGCAGAGGACTTGTCTACCAAATACTAACAAAACAGTAGACCACTGACACATACCAAAACTCTGAAATACTTCAGTCATTTAAGATATGAGCCAACAACAACAACAACACAAAGTCAGTGGATTCATTTAAACTCTGTGAGCACTTCAACCAGTGGTGTACTTTCACTCTAAATGCATCAATTTTGCTTATAGCCCAATCAGTAGTTCTGTAAAGAAACTGACAAGCAACAGTCAGGAGTTCCCTGAAAGCAAAGCATTTAAACACGGGAGGGAAGAGAGGCAAAGACGAGTGGGTGTTTTCCCTACCTGTTTTTCGGCTCTTTTTAGGATGCAAGTTTAAGCTCTTGTGGCTCCGCTTGTGTTTCTTTGAAGCTCCACCCCCTTGGGACTCTTTGTGCCGCTTTTGATTGGATGCAGCTGTGTGATGGACAAGAACAAAGTGAGCTCAGTTGCTCTCATATTTCCATCATAACATTTTACAAATTTTTATGCCTTCTTTTTTTCTTTTTCCTAAGTACAGCCTGAGGCTGTTTCTATAATTAAGACACAGGATAATCCACATCCTACATTTATTCATTTAAGGCCAGTGGAAATCCACTTTAATTTACATTTAAATGATATTTGTTTGTGTAATATATATCCTTGTTCTAAATGTTGCTTTCCTACCTTTGGTTTTCTGCTCAATCTCCTGTTGACTGCTACTGCTCAGTGTCAGACTACAGTTGCTGTTGCTGTTGCAGGACAGGCTTCCATCAAAGGCTTTGGAGGGGGATCCTGCCCGCTCTTCCTGAGGAAGTTCCTGGAGCTCTCCGCCTAGGCTTTCCACCTCCACTGTGCTGCTATCAGACTCGCTGCGTCCACCCCCACTCTCCTCTATTAGTGGTCCAGGAGGAGAGGCCACAGCTGGGGAGCAGGTAGCCAGAGTGGGCCCCTGAGGGGGAGGGCTAGATGCTCTGGTCTCCCCCGACCCTTCCACGGTGCTGCCGGCGGGCGGTGATTCGGGTGTGGTGGGAGGCGTGTTAAGGACGGAGTTGCTGCCGCTGCTGGGGTACTCCTGGGTCTTCTCACTCTCTGGTGGTTCTTCAGCCACTTCGTCCTCCCGCTCTGCGTCTGGCTGCTGCTCCTCAGGTCCGGACACGGCCGGAGGAGGGGAGTTGGCGGCCTCCGTGTCCGAATCTGAAAACAGTTCTTTGAGGGTCTTCTTGGGCCACTGTGCTTGAATACTGGACCACACGTCCTTCTGGCCCTTGGTTCGGCAACTGGGCGTCCTCTCTTCCATCCCCGGCGCTATCTTGGCCCGTTTCTCTGGGATTTCCCAGAACCCCGAGGATCGCCCGTCCTTGGTCTTGTCCTTCAGGCCGTTGTACTTCTTCGAGGGCGAGCTTTTGTTTTTGGGATGTCCCCGAGGCTCCTCTTTGGCCTGGGGTTCCGTAGGAGGATCTCCCTCTTCGTCAGAGCTGCTGCTGGAGTGATCCCCTCGCTCATCTCCGGGGGCGGACGTCCGCTCGTCTGGCTTCTTAGGCGAGCTGCTGGGCAGCCAATCCGCACCCCTGCCGCCCCTGGTTTTGCTTTTGGATTGATTTTTCAGCGTCCGCTCCCCCTGACCCTCCGCTTTCCTCTTGCGGGTGCCGGGACCTCCTCCCTCCACTTCAAACTGTCCTCTGCGTTTGCCCGTTTCGGGGCTGTCCTGTGTGCTTGAGTCTTGGGCGTTGCCTGTAGGTGTTGAGGTTTTGAACCCGTCTGAAGGCACCGAGCCCTCCCAGTGTTCTGCCATGTGAGGAGCTTCTTGGGGAGCCCCTTTCCTGAGGCTTGTTCGACCCCCTGGACGTTCCTCTTCGTCATGGTCACCCTCATCATCTTCCTCACGTTCACTGTCATCTGTAGAGCTCTCAGATGCTTTGGAGAAACAATATCGACAAGTCAACAATGAGCGATAACTGGTCTATTAACCTTTAAAGTTTAATTGGAGTATCAATACCAACAAAAACTCACATTATTACCATAAGCTAGCTTTGTTTCTATGTTATATTAAAGCTTAATGTAACATAGAAACATGACTGTTTGACTGTAGAAACTTCCAGAATAACTGAAGTTACCTTGAAGGCCATTGAGAATAGAGGTAATCTCAATAGACTTCACTGGCGTCTGCTGGTTTCCTTTTTCATCACTGTCCTCCATCTTGGAGAAAACGTCGTTGCCACCGTTGGGTTTGGAGGAGCGATTCACGCGGTTGTTTTTCGATGGAGTCAGCTCCTCTCTGTCGCTTAGTCTATCTATTCGGTCTCTCTCTCGCTCCGCTTTGTTCTGCAAGTTGTCAACGTCAGAAACATTTTTATGTTAGAACAACTGATTGTGCCCATGCAAGGACATAAACTTTAACAACAACAGAAAATGAAAAAAACTACATTACGTATTCATCTTTTAAGTCTCTTCTAATAATCTTTTCTTAACGCTACAGGAAAAAAATGACAGTATCTGGTGCCAAGGACGGATTCAAGGACAAGCCTTACCTTTATTTTTTTGCGATGTTTTATTTTAGGCACATTCTTATTGGCTGGTCGAATAATCTTGTCTGCTTTGATCCACTCATCATACCTATTAAAAAAGGGGAGTCAATGTAAAACATTACTAATTAGCATGAACTCTTTAGCCGATCACAGCCCAAACCTCTCCCTCAACCAAACCACAACATCGGCTGAAATCAAACCAGGATTACAAAGTCTTATCCGGTCAGATCCTCATCAAAATGGGGATAAAACATCACGTTGTGCTTTCCTCTTGCAACAGGACCCTTAGATAGAGGTTCATCAACCGATTCCAACAGTGTTGAAAAAAGCTACCACTTTCACTGCCCAAGAGACCCACACAACAATTGCCAGGAAATCTTTGATATCTAGGCAACAGACATTTCGCTTCATGTCTATGTCTGACTCACCTGCACAATCTAAAATTGTTCCATTCATCTGTAACACACCAAACCTCTGACCCTAACAAAGAACAGCTGAAGAGTTGTGTTTTCACAGCTAATGAATCACCTGTCTCTACTGGAAACACTGAGAAAATCCTTCGTCCTTTTTTCCAGACACTTTAAGAGGGGGAGAGTTCTGCTCACCTCTGTACAACACCAATGCTAAAACTGAATATAAGGGAAAATGTAATCCATCAAACAAGAGACAGACGGGTCAGAATGGGGCACCAAACATAACTGAGACATGGAATAGACTCATGGACCTTCCTCACTGGAAATCAACCTGTCAACACTTAAATGTCAGCAATGCTTTGGTTAAATGTCAAAAAGATGCCTTGCTTCTCTCTTACAACCACTAGATGGCCACACTGTGATCCACTATGGGACTCCTACAAAACTGTTTCAGAGGTAAAAACAAAGGAGCTTTTGGCAGTTTAAGAGTGCCAGATTCTTAGTCACAGAAATACCAGTTCCTTAGATAAACCCTTGAGTACTGGATTTGAAACACGTATAGGTATCTGCCTGGTCATCAGACTTTAAAAAAAAAAAAAAACCTGTGCTGAAAGCAATTCCTCCATTCAAGAATTGGAAATGCCAAGCTTTCAGCTGGATTATCAGCCACAAGGAGACTTTCTCTGAAGGCAACCCTGTGGTTTCAGGTTCGGAAAATACAATTATATCTAATAAATTACTAGCCCTGGAAAAAAAAAATACAACCTGCAGGGAAGGTAGTCCCTGAGGTCTTAGCTCTGCTGAGTGTAAAGGCAAAGTCGTGTCCCCGGGTCCTGCCTTACCTGACGTTCCAGCCACAGTAGTGCACCAGGTAGAGAACCTCTCCCCCTTCCAGGTCTGCCTCTTTCACAGTGGCTTCGTACGTCTTCTGATTGCGGCCTCGCCCATATCTCACCTGCACCTTCATCCCAGCGGGGTAACACTCAAACTCTTCCCCCTCCTCCCCCTCCTGACTGCTGTCATCCCTGCAAGAAAGACAGTTCAGCACTTTCTGACCCTATGCTTCCCATAAGGCACCAAAGCCACGCCCTCACAAAACCAACACCACCCCCCCACCCTTTCTCCACCCGCTCTCCCTATCCAGGCTAACTGATTCACTCTAAAACTCTCCTAAAATGTTTCCCCACCAGGTCAAATCTCTCTCTGTTTAAAAACCCAAGAGAGGCCACAAAGGGGTCATCAGCCAGCTAAATATTCTCTTCCTTATAATCCTGTGTAAGTGTAAGAGAACAGTGTAAGAGAACACAGTTCATTTGACTAAATAAGTCTACCTTTAATACCCATTAATTAGTAAATTAACCTGAACTAGGACTATTCCTCTCTTCTATTCAAATTCTGCTGGATGTTAAACAAAGCTAACTGTTGTGACTCTACGGGTTGGTATCTAGTTTATAATCATTAGGTTAGAGTGGTGCTAAACGGCCACTAGGGGGTGCTGTAGATAAGGTAAGTGGCAGGTGGGAGGGGCAGACTGCGAAAGTTGGCACAGCGAAAGCACAGCACAGGCCATTACATCACGTTAGATGACAAAGCGAGAGAAGGCCCACTTATACACGATACACTCACTGCTCACACAAGCAAATGTGTTTGCAAATACGGTTCAGGATGAAACAGGCCAAGACTTCTCCCCCTCAGTTAAGCTGTAGCTCACTGGCAGTTACAACGAGGTAGCAAGGTGTTAGGCAGGACCCAGGTTTCCAGCTCACCAAGTGAACAGAAATTTGTTACAACTCTATTTAAACTTTCATGCACCAGTTGGGAGTACCTCTAACTACCCTTTCAACCACATTCACTGACAAAGCAAGAGTAATTGCATTCATTCTGAATAACTTTGGCAACACCTCAGTCAAAGAGTCAGACACAACTTCATTATCTCTGTGTTACAATCAAGCACAGTGGAAATTATGTCTCAAACACTTTACTCAAGAGATTGTCTCCAACTTCCACAAGCAAAATGTTCAAATAACAGCTAGAAGAACCCCCCCCCCCCTCACTGTTTGCACATCCATCTCCCTGGTTCAACACAGTTTTTTCTCCACGTGAAGCCCCAAACAGCATGTCATTCCGTTATCCGTCAATCTGTATTTCTGAGAGCGCAACAGCCCTTGACAGCAAACGCTTAGTGAGTCGAATTGGCTGGGCAGGCGGGTATGATCGAAGCAAACCAAAAACATAGCGTCGAATGGGAGTCTTGTCACCTCTGACTACAAAAATGAGCTGCGAGTATAATCTCTCTCTCTGAAACTGGAAAGCAGAGACAACAGTCAACAGTACGGCCAGTCTACTGCTCTTGCATTAGTTCCTTCAGCTTCGCACATCACAACCTATCAATATCCGCAGAACATTAATAGAAGAAAAAAAAAAACGTGTCAAAGCGAGGGAGTGTTGAACAGAATTAAAAACCACAAGCCTGGAGATGAAAGGGCAGCAGCTGAGAGCAGAAAGCTTTGGGAAACATTTCCAAAGCGAGGGAAAGAGAAGACAGCAGCGATGTTTCACAAATACTAAGTCAGTCAGTCCAGTGCTTTGTGAAGCTCAGGCTATTTGTTGTCTGCACACACATGGATTCAAAGCTAACACACTTCCAAATAACAAAAGGAAACAAAAACGGGAAGAGAGCACGAGAGAGAAAGGGAGAGAGAGAGTGAGAGAGAGAGAGAGAGAGAGAGAGAGAGAGAGAGAGAGAGAGAGAGGGAGAGAGTGAGAGAGAGAGAGAGAGAGAGAGAGAGAGTGAGAGAGTGCTCTGACCAACATACAATTTAAGCAGAGATTGCCCTGCCATACTTTGGTTCACTAGAGCAGAACAGTCAAACAGAGGCCTTGGACTGGGTCAGCGAGAGCACACAAACAGTCAAGAAAGGGTTTTACTGTAAGCCCAGATAAACTGCAGTCACCCCCTCCTACTCTATCCATCTGTATCTCCATCAATTCCTATCTCTCCATCTCTCCATCCCATCATCTCGCTGTCTCTGAACTGATTTGGCTGCTATTTCCAGCTTCATTCTCTCTCCCTCTCTTGTTACAAACTTGTTTCTTTGTGTAAGCCTTCCCTTAGATTTTCTCTCCCTCTCTCTCTCTCTCTCTGAGCGTTCACAAAGCTATGCACTGACTATGACTCCATTGGCGATAAAGGAACAGCCCTGAATATGGCATCCACCTACCCCGATATCTCTTTGTTCTCCTGCTCCTCACACGGTTCTGCCTTCAAGTTGTCTGCATGTGGACACGCTGATGTCAGGCCAGGTTCTTCTGCCTCGTGTTTATGGGCGTCTTCATCAGCACCGTCCTCTTCCTCGTCACCACGGTCATTTTCCTCCTCTTTCAGGTTGTCAGTGTCCACTTTAGTCCTGCCTGGTCCAGCTGCTTCTGGCTTGTCCTCCTGTGGAGAGAGATTATCACGCTTTACGACTCAGATAATCATTCACTGTTTTTATAGGTGTGTTCCACCGTCGTAAGCAATGATGCAACATCTTTCTCACACAAGTCAATGACAGCTGGTTTCAGCGTCTGAAGACTGTTATTAACATCTCTTCTAAATGTGACCGTAACCAATAAGAGGGTCTCACAATAAGACCCAATAGCATCCCTCTTGGTGATTTTGAAATGTTTTAAAGCCCACACTAAAAGCAGTGGCCAACTCTTGCACATGCACAGAGCGTATCATTAATGGAAATTCAGGTAGTGATATAATGATTCATTAAGGTCTGAGCAGTTTGACAGATGAGACAAAGCAGGGGACCTACCTTAACGTCAGACTGGGTCCTGCTGGTCTCGCCTTCTTTCTGGACTTTTTGCTCCTCTCCCGTGCTCACTGAGCTTGGGGTGACAGAGTTGCTGTTACCTCCTGCTGTCCCCTCTGTCTTGCCCTCCATTTTAGGACCTTGCTTCTCAGCTGCTTTCAGAGGAAGGTCCATGCGAAAGGTTATCCCTGTAGAAGTGCAGTACTCCTCAAAGCCGTACAGATATCTGTGGAAGAAAGCCACATTACCCTCAGCTAAGCCCGCAAACAAGGCTCCATTAGAATTAACATACACACACGTTCTAAAAAACATTAGAGCTAAAGTTATGAAACTGTTATCCAAAGTTATAAAACCATGATTCACAATGCTCCTTAGAAATCACATATCCTGCAGGTATTCGCCACAAAATCTGATTGAACTAATTAGCTTCTGTCCTTGGCTCAAGGCATGGGCTAATTATCTAAATTGGTGGGTGTAGAGATTAGTCGGAACAAATACTTTTACAAGACACGATGCCTCAGAGGAGAATTGAAAATATTGCTGTGATATACAGCACTGAGCACGGAGCGCCCCTACTACAGAAACCCAGAGACTTCTAGAAGCATGGAGTGTTAAAGCTATCCTGTAACTGTTTGAAGTGTGTATTCCTGCGAAGCAAATTGAGCTTGCTGTGAATTTCAAATCCCAAACTGATCAATGAAACTGCCTACTCTCTTCACTTAGTTTCTACTGCACACTTCTGACCACTGATACTTTCCAACACACTAAGGAGTACTTAGGATTGTGCTGTTCTTTTGAACTTTAAATTCATACTCAGCCCCCAGGTTCGATCCTCTCTGATATAAAGATAAAAGACAGAGTAACTACAGGTGTAGAGAAATGCAGCATTAAAAAACAAAACCAGTTCTGTCACATTGTGGATTGAAGAGGTAGGTTTGTGGACTACATACTTTCTGTAGGCACATTTGACATTGTAGCCTGCAGCAGAGTTCAGCACGGGGATACCAAGATCCTGGTAGACCTGTTTCCAGACGGATCCACTTTCAATCTGGGAGAGAAAGACAGCAAAAGAGCATGAGCGGTATTTTAGTCATTGATGATGAAGTTATCTGGGGGGGGGGGGGGGAAGGCAGGGGAAAAAATTGAGTTTGAAAGTAAAGGTCAGTAGCAGATGCTCTGTAGTAAAACTCACATTGTCAAACCCTCCAAGCTTGTGTACCAGTCGGTAAAGCTTGAAGAGGTTGAGGTTTCTGTAGCCTAGCACTGGCCTTTTGTTAATGGGAGTTCCTGTGAAAGGTAGAGAGAAAGAGGAAGGAGAAAGGGAAAATGAGAGAGAGCGTACCATTAGATTCTTAAAAAAAAAAAAAAAAAGACATAAAAGCCCATTTTAGACAAGCCCATTTTAGACAAACCCATCTTAGATATGTCTCCAAATGTTCGATAAGTGTAAAATGTAAGACGGCACTAAAGACGATGTCTGAGACTCCGGGAGGTGGTAAATTGGGACTCACTTACCTCTGTCCTCCATGAACTTATACAGCTGCTGAAGGAAGTTCTCCCTCTCCTCTGGAAAGGGTTCCACTTCCTCCTACAAAACAGGGAAGACAAATCAGTACAGAAATGAGTGTAAGCTGACACCCTGATGCAGAAACGAGAGAAAAACTATTCTACTGAGAGAATTCTTCAACCAAGCGTGAACAGATAAGGAGGGCCACGGTGCCGGAGGAAAAGAAAAACAACTCTGCGTTGCACTAAACGGAATACTTAGCTGCAATCAATGAACGATTCAACTTCTTGATGTACCAGTAACTTCCTTGAGAATCTCAGAATGTTCTATTCTTCCATGAGTGTGCTCCTAGCAATGAAGACTTTGTTGTCTCATTAACTAACAGCTCTGACATCAACCCAATTACTCAGATATCATAATTTCAGTTTAAATATTAAGATCATAAAAGCAAACACCATTACTGTATTATTAATATTAATGTACAGGATTGGAGGAGTCACTAATTTTAAATCAGATGATTATTCCTTTAGTCTGGCAAATGAGTTTTGTGATAAAGATCTAGCCAAGCTCATTTCTAACTCAAGAAGCACTGTTCTCCATTCACATCTTTTTGCTGATTTGCCTTAACTTTATGCAACCTGAATCGTAAAACACACAACTGCTATGAAATGATCTGATTTTCATTTGGGGCCAGGAAATTCCTTCTGATTTGCTTTGTGTGGTCAGGGGACAGTGTATGAACTTGTGTACTTATTTGTTCATGTGTGTTGCTATTACCTCCTCCTCCTCACTGCTCCCATCTTCCTCCTGTTCTTCTTCTTCCTCCTCATCGTCTTCCTCGCTACTGGAGCTCTCGTCTTTCACTTCTGTCCTCCATGTGCTGGGCACTGCTCCGTTACGCTGGAAATCCCACGCTGCATCGAGAGCTGATTTAAAAACACACATATGGTTACATAAGCAGTTAGACAACCCAGGAGGACAAGTTATCCACGGCAACATGGTCACATCCGTTGTTTGTCCAACTATATCAGCAGACTGTACAAAGCTACCAGTATCTTTGAATAAAATGTTAAGATATATCAGTTAAATAGATTGCATTTTTTAATTTTGTCCTAACGTTTCTTTTAGGACACTGAAAATTTGAAGGTGCGTATTTCTTTCAACCGTCTTTGAAATGGTATCCCACAAAGCATGTATACGTATCTTTAACAACACCACAGTTTCATCCACCATGAAAGTAGTGCTTTATCACAGTTATAAATAAAGAGAGCTAAATGTTGAATCTGTGCTTTCCTCAATTCAAACGATAAAATAATTAAATCCAAATTCACTGCAGGGGAAGAGTATCTCAAAGAAAAAGCTGTCAGTTTTATTAACAGTTACACAATGTAACATAATGAGATTTCTTCTGATGCTACCATCTGTGAGGCTCCACATTAACATGTATTTGCCCATGCATATGTGTGTGCTTGCGTGCGTGTGTACACGCACACACACACGCACACACACACACACACGCACGCACGCACACACACGCCCTGTGGGTAGTCTTAAACGGGTTTCAAAAAAGCCTTGGCAATTGGCACTCTACATTACAAGTCAACAACCAGTGAATGGCACAAGTCAAATAATGAAAAGATGTTTTCTGCTGTAATGATGAGCCAGGCAGAGCTGCTGCTGGGATACGTGGGCGTCAAACAGAGAGCTCGTGAGGATTTCAAACAGAAATAGACTCTGAGGTGGCAGGCCGCATTCACAAGGCTTCAGAAAAAAAACAAAAAAAAAAAAACAGTTTTCATTTCCTCAACTTATATCCAACCAGGCTTCTGAATTCTTAAGTGTGGAGCTTTAATATTCACAGTTGAGCTAAACTAGGTCTAGACCATGGAAAAGAGTCATGCCTTGATGAAGGTATGAAGAATTGGAGTGCAGGCACCATCTATTCTCCAGTGATTAGACGGTGTTTTGACTATATTGTGTGTGTGTGTGTGTGTGTGTGTGTGTGTGTGTGTGTGTGTGTGTGTGTGTGTGTGTGTGTGCGTGCGTGTGCGTGCATATGTGCGTGTGTAACAATACAATGTCAAGATTACATATTTACTCCAACATGTTAAGATAAACAAAAACCTTTTTATATTTCACATCTCCCCAGGAATGACCTATGACCTCTCACCTGGCTTGAGTCCCGCGTCTGCTTTAGGAGCCGTCTCCCCATCCAGTTCCCGAATATCTTTCCGCAAAACCGTGTAACTGTGACGCAAAACACATAGCAATCAGCATTTGCCAATCAGCAATCATCATATTCAATTATCAAGCTAACACTGTCACTTAACACAGAATCTCGCTGTGTTTACATGCCTCCTTTCAGTGAACCCTTCTGCGCATCATCTCTCCCTCTCGCTATGAGCTCCGAAATTGGAGACGCAGCAGTAGGCTCGTTGGCCTTAGCTTACATTCTTTACTGTCGTCCCACATTTGGTTCAGCACTAACTCAATTTAAGACGAAGAAAACATGCGGAGATGATTGGAGACGGCACTCATAGCCTAATGTTAAGAATCTTTGCTGCAGGATTTAAATAAACATGCTGACTGTATGTGTATTCAACCACATGTTAGAATGTTATTGAGCTGTGGTCTGTTAGCAGAGGGGAGCGGAGAGTAGCAAACACAGACAGAAGCTCTCCAGCGAAGGGGAGGTGAGAGCTCAATCCAACCATCCACAGCACTGATTAGCATGCTAATTAGCAGCTCTCGCTACCAACAGGTGTTTTCTTCATCATTAACACAACGTGCTCTAAGCACAAAAGCAAAACGAAGTTGCGCTTCTCAGGAAACCTTTATTTAATCTTAGAGAAACACTCTAACTGAAAACAAAAGCGCAGACATTAAAAGCACAGCAATTAAGTTCTACATCATTGAAACGGCGCGATGTGTGCATGAGAAGTAGGAAACAATTAAAATCAAATACTGATATGGAAATTCGGTTATGTGGTAGGGTGTTTTTTACCCCTCTCGTTTCTCTGATATGATTTGTGAATTGTGTTGTAGTACTTAAATTCACATTTATTCGTGATTGCAGCTCTCCTTGTGCTATGAATCACTGGACTCAAAGAAACATTTTAAATGTGCTAGGATAATATCTGACGTATGTGTAAGGGGTTCGTCTAAGTTTGTTTTGTCTCATTTTATGGGTTTATGTTATGTTTATCCTATATAAAACGGTAAAACTGAGAGGTTTGGGGAATAAGCAATGCCGTTATTTCACAGTAGGGGGAGCATGAAGGATGTTTGGCTGGGTGTTAAAACATTCACAATTCCACAGGTATCTCCAGCTGGGCTCCTAAGAATGCAATCTCTCTGAGCTATACCAAATTACAATCCACCACTCTCTGAAGACAATCATGTCTCTCTCTCCTCTCTCACTCTCATAATCTCCAAGGCTTTAGGAGTAGCGAGAGATGTTGAGTACCCTTTAATCTTAAAGGACAGTTTGTAACCCACAAATCTATCAGAATAACCTTCATCTACGACCCATTCCATCTAAGACTGTAACACCCACATGCCCACGGGCCATCCAAAACAGGTCTGGATGGATTCGATTGCCATCTATTTAAACATCATGTTTTGCTTTTTCTCACCCCCTCTTCCTCCCCACGGAGGTCAAGGCAAGCTTTTTCTTTGAGCAGTTATTTTCTGCATTTGAGAAGCACAGAGTCTGCATGGTTCCAGTGCTTTGGTCAGTAAACTCACTGCCTCTGCTGAGTCTTCTTATTTAAAATGTTTCATAGACTGGCTCAAGAGACTAAGCCCAGCAATCTACCAGTCAAAAATGAGGCCGAAATACCAACTACTCTGGGGAAAAAAAACTTTTTTACTGATCTATACAGTCTCTGTACAGCTGACTATATGTTCTTAATATTATGGGATGTACAGCAGTGACCTTGCCCCCCCCTCCCCATTTAGGACAGATAACAAAATTAGTGCGTGTGAGTTTTTGATTACTCACAATTTTCCATCTTTGAAGGATCGGACAAAGACATTGTCTTTCTTCATAGTCACGTCCTCATGACAATCCGGTGAGATGACCTAATTATTGAAGAAAAGACAGAGAATGAGACAGAAGGAAGGAGGGTGGGAGGGAGAGAGAAACAGAGAGAAAGAACAGAAGGCCAAGAATAAGCAAAACAAAATACGAATGAAAGACAACTACAAGGGTTATGAAATCTCAGTAGAACTTTTAAGTCATTTTTGATAAATCGCAGAACAAGTTTATACATAACATCTCCCCATAGATATTTCCATCTCTTTATTTGAAAAAGGTCTCCCCGGAGCTGTGGATGGCTTTGTGTGATGCTGTTTAATACAGCTTATTAGCACAGCAGTGGGAGTTACAAAACCTGGAAACCTCCAGGGTGGAGTGCCAGGAGGCTTAGACTCTCTCCAAAAGCAGTGGAGCAGGAAAGACCCATGTCTGTGCATAGGCTCATATGTGTTCACAATGTATGCACACACAAACACACACACACACACACACCTACCTGTCACTGTCACTGCTGTCATTACACAGTGCTCATTAGCATTACAATTACAGCCAGTCTGTTCCTGTCTCAGAAACACAGCAGCCAATCATATGCTTTGTTTTTTGTTTTTTTTTTTTTCCCTTGGTTTGTTTTTGCCCTTTCCCTCCCTGAAGCTGTCATTCTGAGAAGTGTCATTAGGGGGCAGCAGATAGTCCATTCCAGAGCACGCCAAGAACAACAACCAGGAGGAGGAGTCGTGCTGATTTCACAGACACAAATAAAGGGCCCGTGTCACGGCTCTGATCCCCAGTGTTCTCCGAACAATACCAGAGTAAACAAATGACACCTGCCTCCATTTTAGAGCTCTTACAGCTTCAAATGGGCAACTCTGACAGATACATCTGTAACAGTTTGGGCAGGGTATGTGTGTGTGTGTGTTTTTGTCTAATGCTATGGCCCCAGATTCATTTCCATTTCAAAGAGACTGCAGGGAGTTATGATAAATTACTGAATGTTTAGAAATCAGCCACCACACCAAGTTCACTCGACATTTAAAATGCAAAGAGTCCCTTTTTATTATTTAATTTTTTCACTCTGTTTCAGAGAGCTAGATCATCTTGTTAAATGATTTTAAATTCTCTCACACTGCAAGCTTTGGTGTTCTGTTCTCACAACATAAGCATCACAGAGAATAGTCACTGCTAGCTTGTCTGCAGTTCTCTAATCCACCGGAACAATCTTCCATTCATCCATCCTTCCATCCAACCATCCACCCATTCATCCATCTGAGTTAACTTTAGATCAGGGAGGCCAAGATATGACACTGCATGTTTAATATGTATGTTCCATTTTCTTGAGCATTATGTTTGTGTCAGTAGTTAAGGTATTAGTCATAAGTGACTCACCAGGGCTGGATACCATGTAGTCTTCTTTTTGTCGCCCGTGACAACGCCTTCCACACAAACCACTTTGCCGAACAGCTCCTCATTCTGTTGCTGGTCACTCTCCTCTTCCTCACTAGAGGACGAAGATGACTCTTCTTCTTGACTGGAATGGAAGAAAAAGGTTCAAAGAAAGATGAATACTACAGCACTCTTACTTTGTTACAAAACGAGGAATGATTTTCTGATCACTGTTCATGTAGGTGACACCAAACCTCTTTCCTCACTAAGAAAGAACACATCTTAGGTCACTTTTTCATGATCCATCTTAACCAAAAGTCATTTCCTTTCATTTCACACACCTGCTACGCTTGAAAACAAACAAGGAACAAAGCAAGGCAACTCCAAAAAGTTACAGAAATTGTCACTAACAAAATATAGACAGTGAAAATAATACCCACTGTTGTGCCCTCTGTGTTGAATAAAACTGAAAAAAGCTTAGTTTCGTATGTGCCGCTTGGTCTGAAATCTGCATCACACCTCATTGTAGGCTGAGGTAACCCAGCGGAGAAGAGAAAGGGAAAGAGAGGGAGAAGCAGAAAAGAGTGCATATCCGCCGCCTGGCCTGTTATGGTGTGGGATAATGACTAATTAGACTCTATCCACTGACGAGGGTTCCCATTTGTTGGTGTTCAATATGCAGGGTGGCTTAGAGGCCTGTTCAATTAGGAGGCAGGGTTCTCCACTCCGCACCGACTCAGAATACTCATACAGAATGGCCAATCAACAAGCTGTATAACACACACACACACACCATCTAAACAACCCCACTGCATTCACACAACAAAACAATAGCCTTTAACTACACATTGAATCGTCTCTGCATGAATGAGATCAACTCCTCTGTTCCTACCACTGGGGCACATTAAATGCAAAGAAATGAACAAGAGCGTTAGTGAAATCAACCTTTGGCTTGACAAGAAGTTACAGTACCTGTACTTATGGAACTACCACAGCATGACTCAACACTAGCCTCTTTAACAAATCACTCTGTGTTTTGTCTGACTGAAAAACAAAGCATGACTGTCTGAGCAACACTCCATACACACTGAGAATCATACAATGAAATGCTGCTTTTGCCAGGACACTATCAAGCTTGTCCACTGAGATTAGATAGTAAGTTGTGTATTTGTACTAGTATGAATTTTTGTTTGATTTGTGTCATACATTTAAGCTTAATTCCAGATCTCAAATCATGAAATGATGTTTTTGATGCTCTGTCACTGTATATCAGTATTTGTTTATAAATGCCAGCAGAAATGTTACGTACGTAAAAAAACGCTGAAGAGGTCATTTCCATTGTTAAAATGCATTTCCCGCACACTGAACAATAACCAAAGCTTAGTGTGAAGTAACTTGACTAACAGTAATTTGCAAATCTCATTTGTTACTGTACCACTGGGAGGCCTTCAAGTCAATGAAATCCCATTGGATGTTCGGAAAAACATTGACTTTTCCATGAATAGCATCGGGGGGGGGGGGGGCGGATTTTGAATTTCAGGGCATAGCCTGTCCCATTTACGCCACTGCTTAAGGAAAATGGAGCTAATTTACTAAGGCAAACACCAGGCGCAAGGTATTCCCTCACAGAATATCCACATCCCAGGAGATCTAGGATCAGAAATCATACACAGCCTGTAATTCCAGGTGAAAGGCGATTTTTTTTTTGGTCTGGCGTGGCTGCACAATGTCGAGTCTGTGTGAGACATCTGACCCACATAGCCACACATGCACTTATACACACATACAAACACACTCTTTTTGCCTAGCTACGAGAGGAAGCGCTGCACTGCAGACTACTACAGTACTTCCTTTTGGCTGAATACACACACTACAGCACTAGACGCAAACAGTGGTCTTTAAAGCTGAGCTGGCAAAATTCGAAATGTCAAGTTCTTAAATGGATTAAAGACAGAGTCATTTTTCTAAACCCTGTTCCTTAATATTCAATGCTTAATACTTACTGAATAGCAAGTATAGCTGATGTGTGGCTTGGATACTCACATGGGATTGGACCGTCGACCGCGGTTGCCCTTTTTCCCGATGACCGGCGTACCAAAATGTTCGGGATTGGTGAGGGGGAGTCTGTCAAGAGTCTGGAGGGCAGACAGTATGTTACAAATCTTTTTTTTAATAATAGCCCATTAATTACCACACAAATTGGACAATGTAAACATCTCTCCTTCAGTGCAGACAATCTGATGACAACCATATGTGCATCATTTCTACAGAGCCTTCCAGAGAGCTGTTGTGGCTGACTGCCTGCGACTGTTAAAAATATTAGTAATTCTAATTACAGTGTGTCCAGGTCTCAGATAAACACTCAAAACTTTCACTGGTACATAAATGTCCTCTTACTGTATACGAAGAAAGAGAGAAACGCAGTTCATTACAACCAGATACGAACAGGAATGCGTTTTATGACCATGTATGAGTAAACTGAATAGAGATAGAGAGAGAGAGAGAGAAAGAGAGAGAGGGAGGAGGGAAGACAAAGACTTGCCTCGCTTTCTGCAAAGTGACGTGCTCCTTTCAGGCAGAGGGAGGAACGCCTGAGGGTCTTTTCATCCCCATCATCAAACACTGCAGAAAAAAAAAGGAGAAAGAAATGAAGGTAGCGTTAAACCATAGTGATTTTCTCTCTGTATAAGCAGGCCACATCCCTCCACAAACACACGCACACACACACGCGCGCACGCACGCGCACACGCACACGCACACGCACACACTCCTCCAGACTAATATTCTTAAGGACACTCCTCTTTATCAGTAAGAAGGGAGACCACATATTAAACTCACCCACTTCTTTTACAGCCAAATCATAACAAATACGAGCATATGAGCGTTTTATATCAGAAACAGGCAAGACAAAATGCACATGACTTCTTCCTTAGGTCCCATACAAATACCCTTCACTTAAGGAATCCACTTGTGCTTTAAGAGGATTTTCCACGAGTAGGAATGGTGTTGTAAACTCAGACCTACTTTAACCACACACGCGTACCGCAATGAGGTAAAACTACATTAAATGACCAAAAGAGTGTGTTCAAACCTGAATGAACTTTCACACTTCCTACTTACCAACAGTGTACAAGCTCGCATCTGTTAACTTGTTGATGGTGGCTTCCTGGTAGATTCCATCTTGGTTTCTTACTTCGACCACAGCTCCCACCTTGTATAAATGAAATGTTGACTTCAGCATTTTAACTTACAGCGTTTTCAAAAACAAAAACAGGCTGCTTGAATGTGATTGAGAACTACATTTGGGGGTCCAAAGAGGGGTGGGGGGTGGGTTGTTGGGGGGGGTTGAGCATCTAAAAAAAGGCAGTCAAAATTGGTTCCCCACACTAAAAGCATCACTTCCTGATGACAGCTTCTGAAAAGAACCTGTCTTTTATCTAGCTATAGAAACACATGAGATTTTACTACACAGATATTAAATAGTCTCTCTGGAAATAGTCTGGACAGAAAGGCATTTTTTTTTAGGAAAAGTCTTTTAGCATTTTTTTCCCTCTCTCTTTCTGGATTTAAAACATCTGAAAAAGCCTCTCGTTAGAGCATGTGTCTATCAAAGACCTAAATGATTACAAAATAACCAGAGCTTATCACCCATGAAGCAGAAAAACACACACAAGACATTCCGTCGCAAGACTTATGGATAAGCAGAAGCAAACAAAACGCGGTAAAGTTGCTGCAAAGTAAAAAAAAAAAGAAAAAAAAGAAACTGCACTCTTACCTTCAGAGGTCCCCTGATGTGTTCATCGTGCACCTCAGCAGTTGATGAATCTGGTTTAAAGGTCACCTGGAAATGGGGACAAGGGGGTGGAGAATCAGTCACCAAAATAAACAAACAGTCTAACCCAAAGGCCAAGCGACATTGATCGTTACTGTGTCTGCCCAATACAGAGCTCGCCTGGTGTAAGACTGACCACTCCGATTCTGAGAGACGCAGGGGGGAAGAGAGAGAGAGAGAGAGAGAGAGAGAGAGAGAGAGAGAGAGAGAGAGAGAGAGAGAGAGAGAGAGAGAGAGAGAACCTACACTGGCTGTGTGGAAGATGAGTGACATTGAGCAGTGTGCTTTTTGATTACCGCAAGAAGTGAGTGAGTGAAATAGAGTATAATGTCAGACAGGTAAAAGCTACTTAATGACAAGAGGACCTCTGAAAGATACTGCCTTATCTAAAAACACACACACACACTAGATTAGCGTGAGGTTATCCCTTTATAAAGCGCTGTGTGTATCCCTGGCGCTATCTGGTACATTATAATCTTCCATCTGTAGCTGGGAGCTGTATCAGTCTCACACACACACACACACACACACACACACACATACAGGGTGCCTGTCTCACAGCTCTCTTACTGTAGGCATGTGGGATAAAGGGATCCGGCTTTGATAACATCTCACCAAACTAATGTCTGATGGTACATCAAACACATCGACGCTACCATTCACACCCTCACACGCACACACACATCAGCGTTACGGCTGGATTGGCAGCATCAGAGCCCATATAGTAACACGGAGCACCACTGATCTGATGAGCTCACTGCAGTCCTATCACTGACAACAAACACACAGACAGGGACGTGAAAGATGTTAAGTCAAAAACTAAGTATGTGTGTCTGTGTGTAGGCAGGGGTACAGTAAGACTAAAGAAGTAAGATTCTTGCATAAGGCATGCTGCTCCCCTGTTAAGCAATGTTTGCACATTTTGCACTTTGTTAAAAATACGGATTTGTTTTTATCAGGTCATGTAATGAGAGAAGTGAGCACTATAGCTTGTACTGTAATGGTATCTGTTCACCAGTCATGGGTCTAAAAGAGAAAGAGAGAGAGGAGAAAGAAGAAAAGAGTGAAAAAGAGGGTGGAAGTGGAAGTCTAAACTACCTATGTCATTTGAACAACCAACTGAAACTTAAGTTTTCAAACCACAATCTCTCGGGTTCTTTCCTAACACCACACATCTCACAACATTCCTGCATCCACAACAGCGTAACCAAGCAGAGCGTAACCTGACATTGACAAAGTACCTAAAGCATGTAGGTGGGCATCCCTCAACAAGGCTTTGTGTTTGACCAATACAACCCTAATGAACACAGAGCGCTGTGGATTAGAGAGACAGAGCCAATGACCTGTACTGACCATTCTGACCGGGACCCCTGGTCCCTTAACCGCGCTAAAAATGACCTCCGTGGAGTAAGACAACTCCCATGTGAAAAGCCACCGAACTTCAGATATCAAGGCAGACTTTAAGGGGCTGATGCACAAACGGCTGAGGTTTTACACGAAAGGACAGACTGCTTTAAAAAACAAAAAAAACAAAACAACTTTCAAAGGTTTCACTGAACTAGCTGTCGTACACAGAGATCCTTAGCATGGGATCCAGCATACCAAATCCCACTTCTGGAAGTCTGTGTTCCTGCGGGATTTTGTTCAAACCTTTTTCTAACACACACCCGTATATAATATTCAGAGGTTCTTCAGGACCACAGCTCGGTTTGTGAGCGTGTGTGGTGAAAGAAACATCCTGCAAACCATATGTGCAATATCCCTACTGCATTCAATCCAAGACAGGAATCATCTTCCCCTGTTTTATAGTATTGGGCCAAACTTTGAAAATTGTAAATTATAAAGATCTTGAGTAATACTAATGCTGACAAATGATCAATTCCTCACTGACCTGTACATCTTGGCAGTTTGGGTATTGAGTGGTAAAATCAATTTGTTTACAAAAGATACATAACCCAAACTTGTGAAACAAAATATCTTTAAACACACACACACATACACACACACACACACATACACACTCAATAACAGGGTAGAAGAAGTAGTACTTTTCCAACATGAAAACTGGAAACAAATTCCAAAAATCCACAGAAGAGAGAATTCAGTTCTTGTGCAATTCATTCATTCCTGCTCCTACTCTGGCTGAAACTCCAGTGACTCAAGGGACAGAACTCGGCCAAATTCAAATGCTAAACCAAATGACTAAACAAACAAATGCATGGAATTTTCACCATAATATCACTTAGCAAGCACTGCAGTATAAAATAAGAGACAAGGTCTTTCCAAACTAACATTTCTCAGCTGGATTTAACTCAATGTATAAAATTTAGAATATTCAGTCACTCAATCTCAGCCTGAACATGTACCGTCCTTCAAGCGGAAGTTGCCTTCTGTATCATAACCTTTCACGTGCCATTAGCAATTTAGTCGGCAGTCCTGCTAAAAGCTCCTGGACACAGTGATTCCTGTGATCGGTGACACAAATTCTGAACAGTGTTTCAAGATTGGGGAGAAAATGTTGACCACGCTAAAAAGAAAAACCGAACCAAAAAAAGTTATAACAGTGTGTGCCGCAAAGCCACAGCTGAAGCTGAGGAGTGCTGTGAGCAGCCCCTGGGACAGGATGCTTGGTTAGCATTGTTCAGAGTAAAACAAAACACAAGCAGACAGGCAGCCCAACTGCTTTGGAGTCTCATCTCTCTCTGATACGGTTGCAGGATTGGCGTGCTACACTGTGCCGTACCTCTGAGGAAACGGAGCAGATTTTTCGTTTTTTTTTTGGGGGGGGGGGGGGGGGGGGGGGGTTTGGTTTTTTTCTCTTTCCTGCAAAGCCTCTGCCCTCAAAAAAAGGGATGATTTAATGGTTGGAATACTCTGAGGGGTGTATGCAGACTACAGAAGATGATGTCATCGGTGACAAAACGATAGGAATTTAATTACGTCCCCGAGTAAGGAGCCCTGGACCCCAGGCTAATTGGCTAATCACATTTCACATCTACGGCATACGAGTAGCACAGCTCTACGGCAAGACAGGAAGAGTGAGAGAGGGTAGACTGAGAAAGAGAGAGAGAGGAAAGGAAAGTGAGAGTGAGAGTGTGTGTGTGTGTGAGAGAGAGAGAGAGAGAGAGAGAAATTGAGAGTAAAGGAGGCAAAAGAGAAAAGAAAGTGAGGGAAAGAGGTATGAATGAAAGTCGACAGTTCTATTTCACTTTAAAGGGAGGTGTCTTCACACAAAGGGGAAAAAGGAAAGGTATTTACAACTTGTATCTTTCTCTCAATTCTGAGGGTGTAAGTGGAATGGAAATACTCTAAATTAGATTAGATTGGCTTTCTGTTGTGGATCTCATTTGTAAGCCGCAAGCAACGCTATGTAAACTCGTTCATTCAGCTGACAAGAGAAACAAATGCACAAAGCCACCCTAATCAAATTCAATTAGACTGGAATCATTTTTTATTAAAAAAAAATCATAACCCTCAATACGTCTAACAAATATCTGATTCCGTTACCACTGTGTGGCATTTCAGAATCGGTCAGAGAGAGAGAATGAGTGAGAGAGAAAGAGAGAGACAGAGACAGAGAGAATACGCGAGGCAGTGACTAAGTTCAAAAACCCTAATAAAGATTGAAATCTGGAACACTCTTCTCTTCCTATCCCCTCTCTGTTTCTCCTTTTCTTTCCACGTCTCTGGAGGCTCTGTATAGTGGAACCAGCAGCAGGAGAGGCACACAGCACTCTCAGACACTCCTTCACTCCTGACACCCCATCTCCCTGCACCGCCCCCCCTTCTCTTTCTCTTTCTCTTTCTCTCTCTCTCTCTCTCTGGGTCAGTGCCAATCTGCTTTCAGTTTTCCTCCGAGAACGATTATCTCAATTCGCTCAGACAACCTTCTCTCTGACTGGCGTAGCTGAGGTGCTGCTGCTATGTCTGAGAGTATGTGGCACTGAGAGAGAAAACATAACTTTAATCCACTCTACACAATTAAGTCAAAAACGTTTATTTACTCCTGCTGCTGAGAGGCCAGGGTAATCTCACCTATGGGAGGGTCTGTTTGCTTTTGTCTGGAGGACCTAGGAAATACGCTGAGGTGTTCGGTATCAGTCTAGCTGTATTCGTGCCAAAGACAAAGAAAGAAACTCAAGAAAAATGAGGGAAAAAAAAAAAAAAACAACAGGCAATCGAACAGGAGGTCTTCACCCTTTTTCCCCCGAATGTAACTAGCCTGCAGACAGTCTAACTGAGGAAAAAGTTTTAGCTTACCTTGGCCTTGACCAGTCTTTTGGCTGTCTTGATCTTGGCTTCGCAGAAAGCCCCTCTATACTTGGCACTTACATCTGTGCCCACAGTCAAGTATGGGGGCTCCTCCAGGGTCTGAGGGATAGGGGAGAGAGAGAGAGAGAGAGAGAGAGAGAGAGAGAGAGAGAGAGAGAGAGAGACAGTGTAAGTATCATTGCTTAAGGGAAAACACTGTCTTAACTCACAGTAAAATGTCTCCTTTGGGGTGACAGCTTTTGATAAAAAATATTGACAGTAGTATCATTTGAACAAGATCCATTCACTCAGGGGTTCATTCAAAGCACAAACATCATTTGAATTAGTCCGATTAACAATACACATCCGTTTAAAAAAAGTGTATTACATGAGCGGAGGTTGTAACAGTCAATTTACAAAGGGAGGGAATAACCCGATGGTGTCTGATTACACTAATATCCATTAATGTGGTCCATTTGTGTCAGCTCAGTCAAATGCCAAGGAGGTCTGCCACCAATTCTCCAAAATAGAGCTTGTTTCCATGGATACACAGAATGCAGTCGTCAACATGGTGTGATACACTGTGCTGAAAAGTGCCAAAAAAAAAAAAGACCTTTAAAAGAATCCCAAAAACAAATCTTTAACAAAACTTTAAGTCTATATTCCTCTCCTCCCTTCTCTTCTATCTCTCCCCTATTCCATCTATCTCTCATCTCCTCTTTTCTTGTCTTCTCATTTTAATGCCAGCTGGTAGATGATGTAGTCTCCATCTCTGCCCTTATTTCACCCCCCCCCCTCCTCCTCTCTCTCTCCCCTAATGGACACTGAGAGGAAGCTGAAACAAGCCACTTTCCTCTTCTTCTGAAAATGAAACATGTACAGCAAGGCCAGAAAGCACTATCTTAACCTCCCCTCAAAAAAGAAAAATAAATGCACAAGTCTTTAACACTAACATTTTCTTCCATCCTCAAGACAGTCACTTATTACATTTCGGCACAATGTGCACGCCGCTTTAAGCAGTTTTGCGGAGGAATAAACAGAAAGGCCGTCTGTCAGGTAGTTGTTTATCAACAGCTTAAGAAAATGTTCGTCTTTAGAGTCGGGCAGCGCCTCGTGCTGAGGAGGAAGATTTAGCTTAAGACACTGAGTATATGAGGTAGATTTCCTTTCATAAACACTCTACAGCTTTGCTCTTCCTTCTCATGCATCAAATGGATTATCAGTGGGTTTACTGACTAACGCAGCGTAGGGTTTTAAAGGACGGCTTTGGTGACAATCATAGTACCAGATATTTAAGTACAGGTTTGTTAACTAACTTAGTGCTGTCTTTTCACATAGATGCTTGGTAGCTAACATAGAACTGGGGTTTTTAAGCAGCTAATATTTAAACTACTTTCCTATTTAGTTCATTTATTGATCTACTTATTCCACATGTTCTCTACAACAGGTAACTCTGATCACAGTCGACTGACACAGTCATAACACAACTATGCTACAACAACTGTCTACATAAACTATATCTGTTTAAAATTCTGCTTCACTACAAATTAGTTATTATTACGCGCTATGGGATTAGAGTATTAAAACAGAAATATTTTCCCTTGACATTTTTGAACCACTTCTAATAACAAATACCATGGGATTACGATCCAAACCCAAAACACTCAATGACACGATTTCTGATGTTTTCTCTATCCGCAGTCTGCTGTTTCCAGCTGTTTCCATGCTAGGGTCACGACAGTGATCCAGTAGCACCAACGTAGCAAACCAATGGAATACATTACAGGCTGAAGTTTCGCTGCCATTTCAGCCAAGAGATAACCTAAGTCAAACCCAATGCTTCATGCTAACTTTGTGACAGCCCAGTCACCTAAATGAGTCACCTAAAGCCCACCAGCTGCTGGCGCTTCCTGTTAATCGATATGGATAAGACGGCGAAGCCTTGAGGCTCTGCCCACACAAGAGACAGCAGTAACCCAAGCTGAAGAATCACAGAGGGAAGAAAGAGAGAGAGAGAGAGAGAAAGAAAGAGAGAGAGAGCAAGTCACGTGTCGAACGCCCGCTGGCTCCTCGAGCAGTCAATTAATCACTTTCACAACATCTGGAGACGTTTAAAAGTGTAATGTGTAGTTTAAACAGGGCAGAGCTGCCACTGTTGTGATAAGCTGAGGCAAGGGACTGAGAGAAAAGTCATCACTCTTATGTTTATAGTGGCAGTTAGAATACAAGCCCTGACACATCCGCTCAGTGACAGATCCAAACATTTTGAAGTCAACTCACGGAAAGCATAGAGGGACAAATACAGACGTAACGGCTTAAAATCCGGGAATATTACAGGTTAAAAAATACAATTTACACCTACAAGTCACACTATTCAGAAATTCCTTAGGTATGTGTAATTATTTGAACGTGTCTTTAAACAACGAGGAATTTTAGACATTTCTTTTTCATGGTCATAATGTGCGCGAAATGGTACATCTGTGATAAACACTAAAAACTTTAACTGCGTCCATGGCCAAGCAAATCAAACGCAGTAAAGGACTGATATCATGTAGGAATGAATGGAAGCTTTCAGGGGAGTCAGTGGAATGTTTAGTCTCATCAAAATCAATGGAAGCTTTGGAGCCCAGTGCACTAGTTACTTCCTGTAGAAATGTAGAGTGCCTTCTTCTTATTTTAACATGCTCCCACAACCCTGGATGTCTGACAGGAAGAAGCAAACACTGTCACTAGGTCTCTCTCTCTCTCTCTCTCTTTCTCTCTCCTGTTTAATGCAGCACTCCAGCTAGGCATCGATCTGCACAAACACTCTCAGTGTCTCGAAGGACAGACTGCCAACGAGCGGAGTACCCAAGCTGCACTGCTGCTCTCTCCCATGCTGGGGACTCATGCGCTGATGGGTCATCAACAGGCACAGCGCAGATGTTCATTACCATCACACAAACACCCCTGACAACCTGCTCTCAGACGGACGCCATCACTCTCCCCACACAAACACACTCTCACAGCCTTGTCATAAAACCAACCCCTGACAACCCGCTTCACGATGAGTGCCGTGACGCTCTGCGACATACGCCAGGAGACACGCAAACACACACAGCCAAGGATGCCCACACACACACACACACACACACACACACAAGCATGTTCACATAAGACACCTAAACAAACATAAAGCTGTATGTAAATACAGACTAGTTTTAACTCAACAGGAAATTTGCCTAACAGATCCAAGAAGCACTTGAGCAAATGGATGGATGTTCTAATCAACCAGAACTAGAAACATAAAGTTTCTTTTTTCCACTTCTTAAAAATTGTACTTTCATAGGAGTAATATAACACTTAAGAAAATGTCTTATACAAATACACAGTCAAGATCATTTCCCAGTAAACACCTTCTATAGCTGTAGCTGAGTCATGAAAACAGATGGCAACCAACTGGAGATTTGCTCTCCAGTTCTCTGGGCACCAGCTACACGTGTCTACCGTACAGGCTTTAGGCTTCATATGTTTGTAGCTCTAGGGGTTTTACAGTACTATAGCAAGAAGAGCCACTTCAAACTTCAATCAACACTGCATTCAGCAGTTGGTCTCTCACAATCCTAAAGATCCTCTCAGCCATAAAGACCTATTAAAGGTCCCCACATGGTCTTTTTTTTTATTATTTCATGTTCTTCACATAATTCTACATTCAGAATTTGTGGAAAGTAATAGTATTTTCACTGTATTATTTCAATCCTAGAGCTCAGCTAATGATTAGGCAAGCATAGAGACGTTCTTATTAGATATAAACAGGACTGTTTCCCCAAAAGCTGTTCATTTCATGCGGAGAGCCAAGACCAAATAAACACTTAACCACAGCCACTGGCTCTGTTTTGCACAGATCAAATATCGATGAAAAGTCTGGTTACGCAAGCGTTAACTCTCACACTGAACCATAATACACGTAATGTCAGAGCCTCACATTCTAACCAGCTTCAGAAACATGCCCAAACAATCTTACATGACACAAAATGCCAGGGTTTGGTGTAGTGAGGATATTTCTGTGCAACCTTAGAAAATTACCAGCGGGCATCATCTGCTGTCTTTAGTTTCAGTAAAGCACTTGATTAAAGATACTTAACAGCTTACAGGAGATTATAATATTCAAACTCAGCATTGTTGATGCACACACAGGCTCGTCTACAAACACTGGCTTCCAAAGAAACGAGAATATCATCATATTTGATATAGGACGGTTCCGCAATTGCATAATCATACAAGTCACTCAATCACATGGCAAGACTTATGATGTGAAAAGGTTGTTTCCCAGGATCCTTAGCTGGTTTTCTGAGGACACCAGACTGTGTGTCTTTCCCAATAATGAAACACTGTTCCAGTAAAGGGCTATTAAAATTGATTCAGTTTCTTTTACTTAAATATAGAGCTTTGAACAGATTAGCATTCACATACAGGATTATACATTTGTCTCTCTGCTTAAAGAGTCTGGCTAGGACCATTAGACTCACCAGTACCAACCATCTCAATATTCCTAAAGTAAAGCCTATTAAAGAGTGGAGAGGCAGCCTTCATTTTTAATGCACTCCAGCTATTACTAAAAAGAGAAGCCCTGAGGATATTTATTGATAAAAATAATAGTAATAAAAAGCTTTTTATATTGTAAAATGAGCTTTGCGGTCATAACCATCTATTACCTATTTATTATTTTTCGCTGATTTTTCAAAATCTTTTATTAATCTTCATATTTTCATGTGTATTATTTCTGCATATTAATCTGTTTGTACTATGTCACTTGTAAAGTGAGGGACATGATGGTAATTTTGTATGAAATATGCTCGATGAATGAACCTTTATTATAAGATCTTCATAAAAGCCGGCGTTGTCTCTGTCTAGTCAAAAAGTGTCCGCATGTAGGTGTTACGGGTGAAGTCAGTTCAGAACAGCGATGGAGATCAACTCTGAGTCAAGGAGTAATTAAACCCAGCCAATCACGTCCACGTCCCCCTCTCTCCCAGCTCATTTCAAACCGACAAGTGTTGCTTTAGAAAGGCTCTGAGATGAGACTCTCTCATAATATCCTCCTTTATGAACTCTTATTGTTCAGTGCTGGCAGACAGAGGCGGTGGAGGAGGGAGTTGCACGCTCTTCATTCCAATATAAATACCTCATTACTTCACAAAGCTGTCCTGCCTGGAGACCAGAACAGCTCAATAGTGTTTACATGATCAGGCTTTGGTTCAATACAGCTGCGCTGGTTAAGTTTAGAGAGCCTCCCTTCTCCTTCTTCAGGGGGAGAAAAAACTCACATTCTACCAGGTCTACAAGAGAGAGCCAGGTGTAAAGATTCAAATCATGAGGTTTAATCTGGATTGGAGTGGTGTGGTAACCGAACAAGTAATGGACTTGTTCTCCGTTCGGCCTGGACTAGGATGGCTTAGCTGCTAACAAGTTACAAGGACAAGAACAGATCTGAGATCTGGCAGCACAGACCTACAGACAGTCTACATGCTCTGGTGAGCCAGGGTCTGCCAACAGAGTGCTAAGAGTCCAACCAGACAGTCACAATGTGATCATGTCTTTTCTCCAGCCCCTCCACCAATGCATCTAAAACAGATCTCTCACTCTATCTATCTATCTATCTATCTATCTATCTATCTATCTATCTATCTATCTATCTATCTATCTATCTGTGTGTGTGCATGTGTGCGTGCGTGTGTGTGTGTGTGCTTTCTTGCAAGTTGTTCCAAGGGGTCAGAATTTGTTTTTGTAACTTGCTGGTGCTTGAAAGTCCTTAATCAAAACAAAATATGAAAAGACTGAATGACTCACGATTTCCCCCCATTGAATTTGACCAAAACAAGGCTACTGAGGTTCAGCCCATAACTATCCTGACATTAAATTTCAGACTGTAATGAACAGAAACGGTTTCAGTGATGATAGCGACTTAGTCACTGGGACGAAAATGACCCAACGAGTGATGAGATTATTTAAATATTCAGTGATATGAAACACTCACCACTGTTTTAAAACATTGCATTTTTTTCCCTTAATTTTCGCTTTTTATACAATAATGAGAAATTTTCCATTGTCTCTTCACCATACTTAGTAAAAGGACTTATAAAAAGGGTAAAATAGTTCTTGCATGGCATACATCATTAAACATTATATCATCAACCAGATATTGTGACATGATATTATCACATTATGAATCAACAGTATCACTTTCCTGTTTCTTCCCCTTGAACATTTTAAGAGTACTGTATGTTGTATTTGACTCTCCCACTCAGAATGAATCAATGAATAAACAAAAATGTGATGCAGGAGTTCTTCTCTCAACAACAGCACCACAGACAACACAATGTCAGAATTCTCCTGATGGTTACACGGATCTGTCTTTTGGCAGGAAAAACCTTCTTCCCTGTGGAACAACAACACCTAACAAACTTCCCGGTGGAACAACGCTGTATTTTTTTTTCTAGAACATTCAGATTTGCTCCCCCACGGACACGGGTAGCAAGTGCAAGAGAGCAGAATTCCTTGGCCAGGGGAGATATGGGTGAGATTTCCACTTAGCCTCAGGAACCATGCGAAACAGGACTCTCTCTCTCTCTCTCTCTCTGTATGTAATGAGCCTAAAACTCATTGTGTTTCTCCAACATTATTACCTCCTTTTGAAATGCTCTGACAGTGAAAACTAGTCAAACCTTACAGCGACATACTGTACAACAACTGAAAAAAAAAAAAAGAAAGTATAAATGTCACAGAATTATTCTGATTCAAAACCAGATGTATTTATGTGGTGATAATATCCACCCGCTGTACTGGCTGTTTTCTTTCTTTCTTTCTTTTTTTTAACAGCTTTTCCATTCACCTAGCTTCACTGGGGTGGAAAATTCTTCTCGGTCCTGCTCTGCCTGATGAAACACACATGCGATGGGTCCGGCAGACCGGTGGAGAGCAGCCACAACAGTGTGGAAAGCTTTGTTCCCCGGTCGACTGACCTTTGCATGGGGTTTATTCAGGATGATGGCTGCCGCAAACAACATACAACATACAGCATACACAAAAAGTATGAAGCCTGAGCAAAAATAAAAACAAACAAACAAACAAACAAATAAATCTTGTTTTAACCTGTATATTAGCAAATATATTGGAATAAGTATTATTCTGAAGGAGGAATGAGTTTCTGTGTTTGTTATCACATGACTGGAAACACTGCAAACAGCTGTCCAATCATTTCTGCCCACAATATAACATATAACATCAACTTGGGAATCAGTGGGTCATTTGTGGGGTAAGCAGTGCGCAGTTGGAGAAGAAGACATTTCAATGACACGGCTACAACAACAAATTAATTTTAACTAATACATATATAGCATATATGTGCACACACAAGTAAGTGAGTAAGTGCGTGTGTGTGGGGGGGGGGGGGGATTCTGGGTTCCTCTCTACATGTCCTGATAAAAAAAAAAAGGCAGTTTCAGAAGGACTGCCTTCTGTTCAAGTTCTACTAGTGTCATCGAGCTTTATGCTAAGTTTCACTCCATTTCTCCACGAGAAGAGAAACCTTCAGTCGTGGCCAGTAGAGGAGAACTGTATTTGGTTGGCCCATTAATCCACAGTCTAGCTCTGTTAAATCTGCCTCAAGCCTTCACTTCAAACATACCGATTAACAGCAACTCGAGGCGAGGCAGCCTCATCTGAACAAGCACCAAACATGTGTCAAGCAAGACGGCTGCCTCCACAAACACATGCAGAGTAAACAACTGCTTGCCTCCTTGAAAAATGAACCAGCACTGATTCTGTTCTATCTTAATGTCAAATCCTGCTAAATTCGCACCATCACTCCTTCAGGGAAATACAGAAACACAAAGCATTATGATTGTGCAGAACACTCTGATAAGACATGGGAACAGCTTGTTTGACTGAGAAGAGGGAACAACTCTTTGACTCTCTCTCTCTCTCCCTCTCTCTCTCTCATCTGTTCTGTTATTTTATGATTCTTGCCGCATGGCAGACTAGCCTGCCTCAGTTCAGGGCCCGGTCAGAGGGCCTGGCTGGTAGTTCGCTGTGGAAATCACAGGCTGCAGCCTAGCGGGCTGTGCCCAGCTAATAAGCCATGCATGTCAGTCATGGCTGGGGAAGGCTCCTGGGTGTGGGGGCAGAGACACACAGCTGCTGAGAGGCACAGAGAGAGGTAATATACTAACTCTCATCAAAATCAAATCCAGTGCTGTGACAAAAAGTGAAACATTTTAAGTCACTTTATCTTAGGACCTCATGATATTTCCTTAGTTCCACGTTACTAAAATACATAGCAGTGTGATGCAGAGTAACTTCTGCTATACTGCACACCTAAATTATATGCAATTACACATTTATTTGCAGGGTATGTATATGCAGGACCAATATAAACATGCTACATAGTAACTACAAGGGAGCTTCATAGAACAGCTATTGAGCTTCACAGTACATCTTCAAGAGTGACACTCTATCTACAAGTGATGTTCTGTGCCAAAAATTAGAACAAAAACTTCCAAAAGATGACACTGTATTATGACAGACTGTTCAAAGCCACCATTGAGTGGATATTAATCTACCAGTTATCACCACCTTTCTCAAAAAGGTTATCAGAGGGGATTTATGTTTAAATAAATGTAATATTACAGAAAAGAGTGGTTGCTCTCAACCTTAAAAGACTATTTGTTAATGAAATGATTTAGGTGCACTCCTGACTGTACGCATTTACAATCAGTCTTTAAATAATCAATCATAAGCTACATTCATGCCACCTACATTCTCAAACAACTGGAATTAAGCAGCAATCGACCTACAATCTTGTTTAACAATGACTGGGCTTGTTTGATAAAGAAAATGAACACAGAAGAGGAATGTCGGAAAGAATTAAGTTTTTTTTTTTTCCCCAAGCTCAAACGCTGTAAAATAATCCTGCTTTTTGAATTCACCCTTTGTTCGAAGGTCCTCAACACTTTGAAACTAACCTAGGCTACTGTGTAGATAACATGGCATTGGTGTAACATAACTGCATATTAATACCAGCCTTGAAGCTAAGGCACAATCATTTTCATAATTACACAATGAGATTTCAGAGCATTAACTCCGAGTAACAGGTGCCAATGTCCGACAAGTGTATTTTAAATGGTTTCTTGACGGTACATCGATGTATCCTTTGAATGCCCACATTTGCCATGCTAAAACATTGAACATTTGCAAATGTTATTGTTAGCGTGATAAGCAATAAACCATATTTTAATGTTTAGCTTTAGAGGAGGAATCCAGTTTGCTACTTATTACGGTTACCAAACTAGCCACAATTGAGCAATTACAGCCTGTCACTGGGCACCTGCTACATCAAACCACCCGCACCAGAGGGAACAGAAAGTCACTGTGGAGGCAGAGACTGCACGGGATGTACATTATGTGCACCTTAAGAATGCAAATTGTGAAAGCAACAAGAGGTTCACTAAAACTGTTCCAAAACACAAGAGAACTGGGATAGATTTAATACCGACTCAGTGAATACGGTGGGAGTTATAACTAGATGGAAAGCAACAAGCAATTTACCCAATCTTTTCCAGAGAACCAGATTTTACCACGTTACCTACGCGTTAAATATGAAAATGCTTTGATGAGCAACCGTATCAGACGTCCATCTGTACGCCTATTTCGGTTACTCTGGCGGAATCGCATTGACCGTATCATTGGTATTTTAAGTGGCTTGTTTACATGAGCTGTTTGCCCCACTTGGATTTACCGGCATACTATAGAGACAAAAACGTAATTTTTCCTGGATGAAGTACGCTCCAGCACTACAAATGCTCTAAAACATTTAAGTACATGAGATGTTTTAACTGTATAAACTTTTTTATTCAAAGAACACTCTTTAAAAAGCCCTACTTTTCTCAGTACATACATAGGCCTAAAGTTGACATTACAGTGTAGTGTTTGTGATATCCATACGCAATTACAGGGTTGCATGATATATTTTTTTTTGCATTGGAATGAAACCTACCTTGCATTATGGCTATCTGCAGGATATAAATGTGATTCCACGAATATGCAATGCAAGCAAATATGACATGAATAGTGAAGAGGGGGCGGGGGGGGGGGCTGCCAGTCCTGCCACAGGCATAACAGTATTTTATTATACATTAGGACAGAATTTAAAATTTCTATACTAATCCTAATATTTACCCTGCATCAGTGTGTTAAGAGTGTGTTTCTGAAGTCAGCCTATGAGACATCAAAAAGTAAATTTGGTTGTGAACCCTCCGACTGTTCGAATAGTGTGAATGAAAATATTTCAATTAGGATTAAACTGTGGCTGATTTAAAAATGGCATCCAAAGCTTGGGCTTTGGTTAATGCCACATTCAAGGTGGATTTCAGATTATCATTCAGGTAGTTAGAAATTTGACTTGCTCAGATTGACTTACTGATTTACTCTCATTTGTGAATTTGTTTGCCTTTTACACCAAGATTGCCCAAATTTCACATTTATTTTCCAGGTAACCAATTAATTTACTGTATTTACTTTTACATTACTATTTACCTTTGATTCATGTATAAATACAGATAAAGATAACAGCCAAAGAGGCATTCTCCTTATTTAAAAAGATACACTATGGTATTTTTTGGCATCTTTCAAGAGTGAACAAGAATCCAGGAAAAAAACAATGAGTTGTATATCCAAACTTGTGTGATAGATAAACCTTTTGGCAAGCCGTAACACATTTGAAGTTGTACTGAATATGACTGCACGTCACTGAGATTTGTACAAGCCATTCATTCCCTATTTTCAACTTATCTGAATTTCTACAGCATATTGCCACCATAATAAAACTGCAGTTCACATGATATCAAAATATAATGCATTTCTGAATCCTTTGGATTTAACCTGAAATCTGTGACCGCAGTGGATTACTTTCTCAAGAACTTTCATCTCTTTTTTCATCTCCGATAGAGATCTAGTCATCTGTAAAACAGATAATACGGTTAAGCCTCAAATTATAGAAGGTCATTGTAGCCATGGAAAAAAGAATGAAATATAGAAATGTAGCCCTGGCATATGCCTCAAAAAAGCCATTTTCATACAACCCTCTTCTGCTGCTGGGAACAATTGAGCACGAGAATAAATTCTGATAAAAATACAATCAAACCCCCCTCTTGTCCTCTCACATGTCACATCAGTGGCCAATGGGACAAAATCCAGCAGGTAATAACCCAGCACTGGGTTACCATGGAAACAGAAGCAAAGCCTGCTCCCTGTTACATTCCAGACACTTACTGAGGACACAATAGTTTGAACTTTTTTGACACAGTGAGAATGGGAAATTTGAGGAAAGGGTCATGGGTGCATTGCTGATTGTCTAGTATTTACCCAACACTGAAGTATCTACATTAGGTTTAAAGCACTGAACTGCCAAATGTCTAAAACATCTAGGCTATTAATGATATTGAGCAGCACAATTCCATTACTAGTATGTGTTAAGACACCTAAGAGTTCGATTTTTGCTCATTTTGCAATACCCAGTAGGCTGCTGCATTATCAGGCAAGTTGTCACTCCAGCTACCACAAACCTAATGGCCAAGGAATCATACATACTGTACTGGTCATTATTAATTACTAATGAATATTAATGCAAACATGTAAAAGAAAAAAAGCTGATTGTTTATTTCTTTTCTTACATAAAGTTCTGTACTAGTCATGCTTGGAAAACTATAGCATGACAAGGACAAATTTCAAGATCAGTAAACACCATTAAAAACTTGTCAAACAATGCTGTCATGCATACACTAATAACTGTAATTACATGGATAATACAAACACACAAAAACAAGAAAACACTATTGAAATCTCTCTTTTCAAGACACATACACCTAAGTGATCAAGTCGACTTTAAAAACGGACTTTAATGTTCAGTGACAGGGACATATTAATACACATGGACAAGCCGAACTCCTTCAAACTAAGTTTTTTTTTTCTTTTTAGGTAAAAATATACAGATAGTTGATAACAACCCCATTATCACAAGACCTCACACAATGTGCGAAGCACATTGTTAACAGTATTATGGGTGTAGCTGAGAGCTCACATGCGGCATAGTAGACAACAAGAACAGAAATAACATTTTACCTTCATCTCCGTCCAGGGCCACTCCGCACCTCTTGAACAACCTCCGTGTCAATCCTTGGGCTGAAAACAGAATAAAACGCAATTTTTATAATGGCTTACAGGACCGTAGCCCATCCCACTCAGATATGGAGACATATTAGCGGTGATCGCACATCTCCGGAAAAAAAGTCTTCAACAGACTATAGCGTCTCTTATTATTGCTGTAAAGGTAAGATGTTAACGCTACTTAGTTCATTTCACTTGAAGAAAACCCTTTTAGCCTACACGTACCCACATTTGTTCATGCCCATGACACATAGGCATTATCGCTCACTGATTATTACGTGGGGGCGCAGTCTGCTGTAACAAGATATGCGCCTTGTCATCGTTTGTTTTGGTTGAAGTCCCTGGTTTTGGTGTTGTCAACACTGATTTTAAACGACGGAAATTGTGCTTTGCAGAAAGGTCAGCCTAGTTGCCGATTCAGTGTACATTTAAACACGTCCGTTAGTAGTCTACGGTGAAGTGCACGGGGTGACATAATGGTCAGGTTATTTGTCAATTGGCTCATCTGACCTTTAAAATAACACGAAGGATGTAATACAGTGTCGTGTATGGATCACTTGAATGAGAGAACGTTTTCAGCCGTTTATGTAATGATCTCGTGTTGCTACAGTCTCAACGTGATTTAGCCAGTAGAGCAACGGCAAACCTTTCAACTACCACTCTCTCAGAACACAAAAGTTGCTATTGATAACTAAATGAGAATACAGTTAAGTTCCGGCGACATCGAACAATAAATCGACACGTGTTGGAGATTTTTGTCAAAGCAGCAGGACATTTCGTTGGCTATAGCGAAGATAACTCCAGTAGCATTTACACAGAGGGCAGGTTATAGCGTAATGTCTACTGCGCTACAGCAGCCCAATGACGCCATTTCTGTGCCACACAGCAGACAGTTTAACAGTCCAGCAGAGGAAAAATAACTAACCCGTGCACAAACAACCGCAGTCGAAGAATTATGTGACATCGTCTCTCTACCACTTATAAACAATTCAGACCCCCTTTTAACGCGTTATTGTTCTGTTCTGGATCGGGAACAAAATGTTTTTGCCCTCGTTATTATTTGTTGGGTAGCTGTGCTCGTTCTAACCATCGCGGTATAAGTGGGACGACACCGAGTTTTTCCCCAGAAACCCAGAGTATCTGAATGGAGAGCTCCGATTACAAATTGCGAATGACCTCAAAGCTAGGTTCCGAAAGAATCACTGACAATGACAAGCGTGAATCGATGGGCTGAATCACGTTGCAAACTGGTTTATCACAAAAGAACTGACGGACGGCAGATTTCCTCGTCTAATAGAGGACGCGAAAAAGACTGGTACAAATTGCTGACGGCTGAGTGTAAGGCGGGTTGTCTCTCAAACAATGAAAAGCGTCAACCCTCTGATAACAAGGTCAACCCAAACAGTGTCACAAAAACTCATGCAAAGAAAGTAATTCTATCTACAGACTATTTAGATATTAGGAAGGGGGACTTGGGAAGTACTATAAACGCTATGCAAAGAAGCACATCGTCTTCCGAGGAGTGGGGCTTCTCCTGCTACAATGTCACCCCAAACAATAACTGACATTAAACGACTGCATTTTGATTATTGTTAAACTATCGTTAGCTTATGACAGACTTAAAGGAGTCGCCATTCTGTGTAGTTGAAGTACTACTGCCTGCAATACGGTTCAGCAACTAGCGACGCCTGAACTGAAAAACTGCTTGGCAATAAGTACAGTCTTGTGTCAGCCAGCCATTTCAGCTAACTCCCGTAGTCATTTTCGAAAATGACGATGCAGTAAGAAAGAAAGTAAACATTTTATCTCCTGAGGTCGAGGTGATTAATTTCATACTGAGATGGCAAGTGAGCGCCCGAATCTTCAGTCGTAACAATCATTCACGGAATCATTGTGACTTCTTTGGTGCGCTTGTAACATTGTAACCTGCCAAGACCCCATTGCTTCCCTGTAAAACCAATTCACGATTCGATCGACCCATCAAACTCCAAATTTAAGCCGGAAACATTGTTTGTAGGACTACTGCAATGCTTTCATCGGTTAACTGTATTTTTCGATCACAATGTAGTGCACAAAGCCTTACGTAATGGCTATCCAACAAGGCAGTGTTTTCCCCAGTCAGTTATTTGATGCCGAACAACAGCAGAAAGTGTTCTGATCGTTTTGCGAATTCCAACACAACATCTGCTGCTGATTGTAGCAAGTGAGTGCTACAACAACAAGTATAAATATGTCATTCATTCAAATATGACAATGATAAAGCTTAGCGGATTCATTTCTATATTTACCTGGCAAAACCCATTTACCACCGAGAGGGCTATGCAAGGTTAGTAGCTAGCCCCGAGAACCAATAGGCTCTGCATAACAATCTGTTGGGATCTCCAAACTAAAAGGGCTAATATGAATATGAGGGTTTTATCGTCATTTCTTATCCCTCTTAGAAACAAACTAATGTATGAACTCAATTCACAATTTTATTGTTCGACTAATCAAAGTTTAACTGTTTTTTACTCTTTTACTCATAGCTGACAAAAACGTCGACCTACCTGTAATGTCTAATTATAAAGCGATGTCCTTTTTCTCGACGTGATGTAAATTAAATATAATCCATTTGACTGTGAAGTGAAACCATCGGTGTTTTTCGAGGTTTAAACGCTGTCCGCGAACCCCCGGATCAGTACTGGGATGCGAACCCGAGAAAGTCTTTCACCAGTCGGACTCGTTCTCTCTGTGATCCTCTAGCCTTCTGAAACTGACTGATGGATACACAAAACCACCCACTGTGGTATCTGTTCACTCATTGGATGCCATTTTTGAGTTACCACCACCTTTCTTATTTGATTGGCCAAAAATGGAAAATGAACGTCACCCATTTTCCGTTTCGCTGTGGAAGACCCTGCTGTTGGCGTTGCTGGGAGATGTATTCGGAGGGAGCTTATTTACATCCGTAGCAGTATAGAATTTTAGTGGAGAAGAGCACATGATAAAAAACTACATATCCCACATACCTGTGCAAGGACGGCATCCTGAAAAACACACAGTTATTTTATGTCCCCACCCACTTCAGCGCGCTTGCTCGGTTCAGACGCCATGGCGTATTTAACTAGCTGTAAATGCAGAGGAGAGGAATAAACAGGTTTTTCGTTGAGCTGGCTGCATCGGCCACACCTGCGGTCACGTTTATTTATTCTAGATTATTCTTTCATTAAGACATAGGAGGTCAGAATGGCTTATATTTGAGGCTACATTTCCGATCGTCATTTTATTTTTTATAATATTGCTGTTAAAGACAAATTCCAGACGTTGGCTAACCCGCTAACGTAGCCAGTTGCTAACAGGGAAAAATTGCTTCATAGCGGAAGTGGTGACGTTCCCGGATCACAAATTGCCGACCTAGGAGGTGGGTGGAGCATCATATTTGCACTGACAACACACAGCGATCCTTTGTGTGGATTTCGGCTCTTTAGCACAGGGCACTGATCCTATTACTGGTGGAGGTAGAGCAGCTATGTCTTCCTGTTTTTACCGACAATGACATATTGCATATTGGCTTCACGAAATCATTGATATTTTCTGTGCAAGTCCATTTTTAAAGATCATCTCTGCTTCGTTTGTCAAGTTCATTAAAGGTTACGTAAGGACAGCTCTTTAAATATACAAATACCATAAAACACCATCGAGACATAGTCTGGTCGGTTACTATGCAACTGACATCATCCACGTAGCCTATCCTTAGTCCTCTTGGCCTCCTCTGTCACTATATGTGGATGTGCCATAAAAGAGATTGAGGTTGACTCTGTGAATCTGGGGCTTACCATTCGCAATATGTTTTGCAAAGTTTTGGGGTCGTGTATTGCTTCTGCTTGACCAAGCAACAATCAAAACTGGGACTCTGTCTCTTTGGCTGTCTTGAGTTAGGCTAGATGCACACAGAATACTTTCCAGTTTGTTTCAGTCACTGCCCCAGAGCACTACATACATTCTGCACAGCAGTGTTTACCTCCTCCAGTGCCTGGATCTGATCATTGGATCTGTAATCCAGTAACCACACCTAACAGAACAGATGAGTTGTCTTTTGAATTGGTCAAATCTGGTTGTGTTTATGTTCCACTTGAGCAGTCAATGGAGACACCAGAAACATTGCTATACCTGAATGAATGGTTGTCACCAGCTATTTAATCAAAGCCTTTAACTTGTATTAAAGATTCCTTTGGCCCACAATCTTATTCATGCCAACTTTATGTACGTATCAGATCCAGGAAGGCGTACTCATAAGAATTAATAAAGCAGTGGGAGTTCATGTCAATTTAAACTAAGGAGGAGTTCAAAAAATGTGAAAGTCTCCCAACAATATCTTCAGGGCGCTCTTAAATTTTATAACATGCAAGCTTGTGGGTTAAGAGCATTTTGCCAGTGTGGTCTGGCCTTGGTCAAAGAACAGCATAATAGAAAAGCCCCAGCAAAATATGGAACTTGTTCAGATGTCATGTCCCCAAATTTGGTTTGAGATGTCCTTTTTTGGTGATTTGCAGTTGATCTGTACCATTAGTACGCTGTGAAAGATGAGTGATGATAGTCTGGTGTTTCGTGGTGTAACTGTCATCATGCTGTACTTGGGCGCTGAGTCCAGTGTTGTGGATCTTTGTGTCTCACTCAGATATGGCAGGCTTTGCCTCAGAGACACTGGTGTCACAATGACTGATGGCTCGTGACTGCGGAAGCATGTGGACTCTATGTCACTGACATTGTTTATGAGTCATGCCCCTTGTCTCTTTTGACAGGTACACCCTGTAATGAAAAACCGCCTGTGACGACGCTATCTCTATTCTCATTCGTCTTAGGCTACAGAATGTATCTGTGTTCATGACTTTTGATTGAGGGAGCTTTAAGCCTTAGTGACCTCTAAACAGTGGCAATTAATATTGGACATATGGGATACATCATTGTGATTTTTTTTTTTCCCCCCCTCCCCAGGAACTGCTTTTTCCTCTCTCACTTTTACTTTTTGTTTCATGTCAGTAACTCAAGCTTATATTAGCTGGACGTGTTCTTGTGTCTTAAAGATATTTCATTTATCAGTACCTAGCTGTAAATACAGTAACACATTTCTAGACCTGTTGAGGATGCAGAAGCATGTTCCAGGTCCTTGCCTTTGGGACTGCTATTAGACACGGTGAACGACCCAGACTAACGCTACATGGTATTTTGTAATGACCCAGACGAAGGCTACAAGGCTATTTTGTAATGTTTCAAATGCCGTTTATAAATATGTAATGCGTACAATCAGTTATGTATGCCATATAGCTTTGTCCTGTCCATTATCTCCCACCGGCACGGAGATGAACTCATGACAGTAAAAGTTTTAATTATGTATGCATGCACAAATTGATGCTCGTGTTTTCTTGGGTCAAGTGCTACAGTACAGATTTCATCTGCTCTTGGAGGGAAGTTTGGTCTTTTATGTGGCACTTCATTTGAAACCCCTCAGCTGTTGTCATTATGACTAATCTGTTTGAGAGGATGATTTACTGTCATTTGGACTAATAAATCCCAGCCAGAGCGAATCTAGGTCAAGTCCAGCACGAGGCAACCTCGCATTATAATTTCTTCTCCTCCTTGATATTATCTGGCCTTATCCTCTCTTTATACCCCCCCCCCCCCCACCTCCTTTTGTTTTTCATTGCCATAGCCACGTGGATATGAGATCTGGGGGCCACACAACCACAGTCAGAGCCAAGTCACTTGGCAGGAGCCTCAGTGTTCTCCTCCTAGCAGACGCTAGCTTCCATTCATCTCCCTCTCAGTATACTTAGCCCTTGTGTCAGAGGAGCTGGAAACATTGAGGGCTTTTTCTGTTATGTTTCTTAACAAATGGCTTATTTTAGGCTTTCGGTCATCAGGAGATAGTTACAGACAATAGTCTATAACCCGAGCTGTTATTTGAGAGGGAGCCGAAACCAAACGGAAACCCCAAGGTTACACCTTGATTGTCAATTTTTACATTGGTTTGTGGCGCTTGAATCAGTTGTAATTAAATTCTGGCAGTCTGCCTGTTCTGAAAAGCAGCTCTTTGATTTCACAGGGACCTCTGTTTTCAATTCAATCTGTTCCCTGGCATGAAGCCTTTACTCATCCTTTTTTTAGTAGTTGTATCATTTCTGGATTTTTTTTTTCTCAGCTTTCATGAGAAAGCCTGCTAATGTTTATTTGATCGTTGGCAGCTTTCACAAAGCGTTCGGTTTCCACCTCTTGATGTCCTTGTCTGGTGAATAGCATAGCTTGTTGTTTATGGCGGGTTTTGGAGACGTTGCATGTATAATTTTAATAGTCAGACGACGAATATAGCAAATAGAATTAATGACCGTTCTGTCAAAAGTCATTCTTCTTTTTTTCATGTACAGACAAGCATCAGTCACTGTGAATCAAGATGAAAGGAAAGGATTTTTTTTTTTTTTAAATCATTTTTACACATTTGATTTTTTTTTTTCCTATAGGGTTGTGTATTCTTGGAAGCTGTACAGGATGGACGGTGACAAGCAGTCTGCATCTGAACGGATTCTTCTAGAACCGTATAAGTACCTGCTTCAGCTGCCTGGTAAGTCGGCAGCCCTTCTGCTTCTGAACACATCTTTGTTAGTGACATCAGTGGGCAGGAGGTTGGGGAGTGGTATAGTAACCAAGCGTCTGTTGCTTCAGACGTACAGATTTATGGTTTACTGCTGATGTGTCCATGCAGGTTGCTCCAGTGGTGTATTACCTTGGGCATAGATAGTTAAAAAATTCCTTAGTTGCTCTAGGTAAAAGTGTCAGCTACATGAACAAATGATTTTTTTAAACGTATGTGGCTTATGTTAAAACATACACTTCATTGGTCCAGATTGCCAGATGAACAGCCAAGCAGGTTGTTTAAAAGCCTCAATGAGCAGATTGTTGTTCTACTTCCACCAGTCAGTGCTTACAGTCCAAAGCTATTAAACTGCTTGACTCAGAGCGTGTACCGTAGCCTGGGTATCACAGCGCAAAAGAAAACAACTTGAATGTAATATGAAGCCTTTTTGAGGAAATAAATGCAGTTTAGGAGCTGACAGGTTTGTCAGGCTTGTTAAAGTAAACTGGAGTTGTGTAAATGAACCAAATGGATGCTTTACGTAAGTACAGACTACACTATAGGTTATTCCACTCACTTTACCCGGCTCCTAAAGGAAACAAACGACAATTGATTTACGATACCTCCTTACACCAGCCATGCGTAAATTACATCCTCAGATGTTAATGCTGCGTGCCGGGACTCAGCCAACATCATCATTTCTCTCTTTCGCCTTTCCCTCTTGTAATCATAAATTGTTCAAGTCATTCATTGTCACAGAATGCACACCATAATTGTTTAAAGACTCAGAATTATACAATTTATTTTTGGCTATTTTGCATAGAATTCGATGGGACGCCACCAGTGGGACTTTTACAGCACAGTTACATCCAAAAATTGGAAAGTCGGGAATTTTTTTTTTTTTCAGAAATATATTTCAGAGACAGTGCGTATTGTTTTGATAAGGACTGCTTATAGAATACAAGGAGAACACTCAAATCTGTGGAGAATCTACAGTGAGGGGGTGTTCTGGGACATATAACTCTAAGCCATCTTAGTAGAACAGGATCCGCTCTGCTAGTTCATTTAGAGTTAGCTCACGCTTGAATGCAATATTTGCTGCAGTCATGTGTTAGTTCTGGCGAGAAAAATGAAAGCAGAATATACAGCTCCGGGCGTGTTTTCAGCCTTAATGACTAGGGCTGGTTTTACTTGTTCCACTTTTGATAGTGTCAGCAGAAAAAAATCAAGAGAGTAACACCTAGGATATTTTAGTTTCGCAAACCCGGCTTAGCCCAGACATGGTCCGCTTATTTTTATTTTTTATTTTTTTGCTTGAGAAATCCAATCTGTGTGGTGTAACTTGTTTTCTCTTTTCTTGCTTCAAAGCAAGTCTTAACCCCTCTCAGGAATCTGGAGTGTGTATATCGGTGTGTGAAAAGGCCCAAACGCTAGCCCAGAGTGATAAAGTTATACAAAGGGGCCTTGAAGTTCTTATCTGTTTGCACCGATGCAGATCATTGGTAGATCAATGTGTATTGGTGCTAGATTTGTGACTGTGCCAAATCACTTTGGTCTGCAATGAACCTCTTAGAAAGTGATTTGTTTTGCATCGGTGAGCGATAAAACGTCTCTACGGCTTGGCTTTGTCACTTTATGCTTCAAAGTGTGTGTGTGTGTGTGTGTGTGTGTGTGTGTGTGTGTGTGTTTGCGTGTGTGTGTTTTACCTAAGGGTTTCATTTCATTCAGCTCCTACACACAAACACTGCTGTTTTTTGTTTTCTTTTGACAGCTTTTAGGGAAAATTGGCTGTGTGAATTCTTTCTTTGCATAGAAACTGAATAGTATAGAAGCAGGCAGCAATAAATGCCATAGCTCCAGTCCTGGAGCAGTCGGGCCTATTTTGTGAAATTTATTAGGGCTTTATTGTTTTCTTTTGTGTCTTACAGGCCTACACTGGAATTGAGCAGAATGATAATAAGAGCAGAATAGTGTTAGATGCTCTACATCAGTTGATTTTTTTTCCCCATTAGTGCCTGTACATTTGTTTGGGATTTTTTTTGTTTCAGTGCTGCTGAAAAATATGTAGCGAGCCCAGTCAGTGCCCAGCATAAATAAATGTAAATAATTGAAGAATGTGGCATCCACCCACACTGGTCTCTGGACTCAGACACATCTCCTGCTTGGTGTCTGTACTCCGAGCTCTTACTGCTGCTTAAGCATGGCACTGCCTTTGTGCTTAGACTGCTTTTAGTATGTTTCCAAAGAACAACAGCAGGGCTTTTTATATTAAAGCTTCAGTTTGGAGCTGCTGCCCCCCCCCCCCCCCCCCCCCCCCCGCCTCTCTCTCTCTCTCTCTCTCAGGCTTGTTCAGTTCACTTCTCTCCCTGTGATGTTTAAAGGGGCTTTCTTTATACACCACCACCCCCCCCTCCCCGGTCCCCACACACTCCCATTTCGTCCTTTTGTCAAAGACATACATAAGTTTTTTCTTTTTCTTTTTTTTTTTTCTTCTAAATTGTGGTTCATTTGTTTTGCACTAATCAAACGGTTCTTTTGCATGTAGCAGCAGAGCAGTGTGGAAGGCCTTTGGTACTGCTGTCGATTCTTGCAGAGGCTTTTTGTTCTAGGTCTGGAGGATATGAGTAAGCCTCACTCTTCCTGTTTCTCTCTGCTGCTGCTGCTGCTGTGTTAAATACTTCATCACTGTTGTTCTTACTCTCACATTTGTGCGTCCCTTCTCGCTGTAGTGACGGTTTTAAAGGCTGTTTGCAAGGGTATAGGTTTTTTTTTTTTTTTTACCTTGTCATTGCTACCAAGTAACAAGCCAAAAGCTGTTGTGAGAATTACTTTAGTGCTTCACCCTGACCTCAGCAATACGACCCAGCTTTTAGAGCAGTGGACTAATGTCTAATTACAGGACATAGTACACTGTCATTACACAAACTATTACACAGACATTTAAGCAGGCTATTGTGCATAGTGTGAAGCACTATACTTGATCGAATTTCATTTTTGCAGACATTTCTTTGAACTTGACCGTTATATTCTCATTCAGCTGAAGAAAACAATTCACCTGAAAGCTTCTGTGTAAATAAAGAAAAGTCAGATGCCTGAATGTGTGATGTTTCCTGCGCTACTACAGAAGGAGAGTTAAACTGGTGTACGAGTGGGAAGGGCTGGTTTGGAGCTCTAGTCCTAGGGGTGTGGAGCAAAGCACAAACCAGAAAAGAATTCAGTTGGGATGCCCAGAAAACCGCTGGGAGTAGGCTGGGCCATTGTTGTCGGTATGCAAGCAATGCTCAGGAGTGGGCCAGTCTTTTATTATGGTTGGGGGGAGGGGGGGGTTATCCTCTGGGCTTGCAGAGACCTAAAGAAATGTCCGGTATTAGAGTGTATCTCACAGTTCTTTAGGTAGTTTCCCAGGCTAACCTCGTAGAGTTTATCAGCAAGATTCTGGTAAACTCAAACAGTAAACAAAGAAACATCCACAAAGTCTCCAGCTCTCTCTCTCTCTCTCTTTCTTTCTCTTTCTCTCTCTTTCTCTCTCTCTCTCTTTCCCCCACTGGGACGGCTCAGAGAGCAGATGCTGGGCTTGTGTTCACTAAACCCTGTCGAGTTTGAGTGGATATATTTTCATTTCTAATATTTATCTTTCTCCCGTTGAGTGTGTCAGGCTCCAGCGAGAGCCTTCTCTGGGGCTCACTGAACCTCACAAAGAGGCAACCCTCTGATTCCTCTCTGCATCTGCTCCAGCTCTGCTTCTCTAATGCCTCTGTTTTTACCACAGTAATTAAGTAATTACCAAATAAGTACAGTTTAACAATGTCATCACTCATTGTTACATATTACACGTACTCACAATGTGGAAGCCCACAGATGCATAAAAACCGCTTTTGTCAAAGTGTGGACAAAAGGTACGGCCGATACAAAGAGTTTTTTTTTAAAGGAGGTAAATGATAGTTTCTTTTTTAATGAGCCTGTTTTGGAGGACCGGGTTTGTTGTAAATGTGTGCAATGTTGTGGAAAGGCCTGGAAAAAGCCTACAGAGACCTGAATCTGGTTCATAGAGGGAGCAGCAACGAGGAGGTTTTACTCAGTACACCGAGGGGAATACAATCTTACAACTAAACAGAGAAAGGGGGGGGGGGGGCAAAGCCTCCAGTAGATCATTAGATGCAGCTGCCCCTCCCCTCCACTCCTTTACCGTGAAGGCAAAAGGAGCAGAGACAACCGAGAGGAAAAAGAGCACAGACATGAATGAAAACATCAACTAAACTGTGACTTCTGCCTCGGCCCACGCCAAGCTGCTGTCTGTTTGAATCCATCGTTCAGTCAATAACCGTTACCAGCACACAGAGATAAAGCCGGGGAAACAGCGCCGGAGTAACCGAGAGCCGAGGCTTCTGTCTTTCATCTGATGTTTTGAACAACCAGGGAGAGAAAATGCTGATTTACAAGACAGTACTAGTAGGAATAGGGTGTTATTTTTGTTGTTTTTTTTTTAAGAGGATGCCTCCGTGCTATTTTTGAAATTTGCAGCTGAAGATGTGTAATGGATGTTTTTTTTTTATCTTTGTTTATTTCATATTCAAGTCACGGCCGTGGGTTTGTTAAGGGTGTTGATGGCAGAATAACAATCGCGATCTGTGCAAACGCTGCTGCAAGGTGGTGTTTTGTTGTTTTTTTTTGTAGTAGTAGTTTTTATATGTCAAGTTCTTTTGCCGTGATGTACAATGAGAAGTTGAAAACTTCTGCTATTAAATGCCTTTTCTGTTTCTCCGTCTCTGATTTTTAGGTAAACAAGTACGAACCAAACTGTCCCAGGCGTTCAACCATTGGCTCAACGTCCCAGAGGACAAACTTCAGGTAAGGACTGAATGAATTCTGTTTTACGCTTCAGAAGTAAAAGATTGATGTGTCTCAACAACAGTCAAAATGGGACTCCATAATTCACATGATTTGGACAGCAAAGAAATTGAATCTCCTTGGTATATGGATTGTTGTATATCATTTTAGTTTTAGATGTACTTCAGTGTCTAAATACACTGTGATATTCAACGAGGGCAGATTTTTGTATTCTCCGTGTGAGAGTCTATTTTTCTATGTATTTTGTGTCCTTCACTGGCTCTCACACCAATTTGTCTTGCTTTGAGCAAAGAAAGATTTGAAACCGAACTCAGGAGAAAAAAGGATGTCTTCCTCAAGAAGTTATCAGTCTCAACTCAGGATGTTAAAGAATGCATTCTTCCTCCCTTCCAAATGAGGCTTTTAAAATGAACTGCCTGTCTCTTAAAGACAACAAAAACCCATCTGACCTGACACCAGACACGACACACTCAGTGAGAGAGTCAGGAAGTATACGTGAAACCCACCTGCTCTACAGCCGCAACTGGAAATAAGAGTCGGGATTAGTTTAACCCCACTGTAAAACAAATCCTTCAGTTGTAAAAATGTAAATGAGAATAAGCCTTTTTCAGTCATTTGATACTGGTATGTTCGGGACTTTCTCCTCACAAACATGTGTCTGAACCAGTATGGGGAAGTTGACTTTATTTTGATAAGACGCAAAGAATGAATGAATTTCGTATCTCAGGTAACCTCTACTGCAATGTTGTTGTTTTTTGCGGTTAAATAACAGTATAGCTGCCGATCACTTAAGCTGTTGCGAATGTCTTTGGTCATTTCAGTTAGGCTAAACAGCACAAGTTAATTTGAGAAGGAGAGGAGTCTATACAGTGGTTGCAGTGTAATTAGTGCTGGGCAGAGAGCGGTAGGTGGTAAAATAAAAGCACAGCTTACACAGACATCATTAACACCGTTCCCCGCTGAGGTCAAGTGTTTCTTTCATTAATGCACAGAGAATTCTCACTCTCCTTAATATTATTGGTCACGTGTAGGGCTCTGATTTCGTAATTTAGTAGAATGCGCTATTAATTCGCATGCGCTTTTTTGTTTCTTTGTCCTTTGCCAGCAGTTCTTGAAATGAAACTGCCCTTGCAAGTAGTTTATGATTATGGCCAAGTGTGTGTGTGTGTGTGTGTGTGTGTGTGAGTGAGTGAGTGTGCGTGAGGATGTGTGTTTCCATTGCACTGTTAACATGTCCTTTAGGAAAAATTAGAGTGAAAACAGAGAAGAAGAAAAAGGGTAATGACTTTGGCGGTACTCAGGCTTGTATAATTAGCCTTCAGGAAAGGACTGCGCAGAGTAAGTCACAGCTGTTCCAAATCTGCCATTTTAATTCACATACCTGCTCCCGGTGCCTAAGCCCCACTGCTGTCCCCTTTCCCACCCCAGCCCACTGTCCTGTGTTCTTATCTCTAATCAGTGAGACCTGACTATCTACATTTTCCACTTCATCATTTCTTTCTCTCTCTCTCTCTCTCGCTCTTTCTCTCACTCTGCCACTCTTTGACATCTCAGAGGCTGAAAAAAAAAATCAATGTAAATAGATTTTGGCGCTTAACTATCAGATCAGGGGCCATTTGCAGAGTGCAGCCCTCCAAATTGAGTAGCAGCAGTGATGGGACGGTGTAGAATTACTGGAGAAAATGCATCTGGAGAGTCCAGAGAGCTTTGAAGTGGATGCTATGATGTCATTATTCAGCTTCTATCCATCTGGGGCATTTTAGGCCTCAGAGAACCCATGGTTTCACATGGGGCTACGGCACTGCAAATGTATCACAAGTGTTGATAAATTGGCAGATGTGATCCAAATTCAAGGGAAAAAAAAGTACATGCATTCTAAAAATTTATCCTCGGTTTCAAAAGTCTGGGTTTCTGTGTGTGTGTGTGTTTTGTTTTTTGGAGGAGGGCTGCTTTGTGAAGGAGTAACAGTACATATTTCTGAAGCTGTCTGTCACCAGAAAGGCTGGAGGTGAAGCTTGAAATGACTGAGTGAGAAACAAAAGAATCGTTGCCATTTTTAGCGTTCGGTGTTGAGCTTGTTTAACGTCCATATGATGAAAGCAGGATCTCGTGTGCAGTGATAAAGCTATGCTAATTTGGTCCCTCAAATGAGTGGAGCTTCTCCCAGTACTCTGTGTTAAGTGTTAAGCCTGTCCAATCACATTAAGCATACTGTTCAGCAGGTCTTCTTCTGCCCTGAGTATTTCTGAGCTTCTCCAGACCGAGAAAAGTCAGTCATTCAAACCAGCCCTTCACCACACCTTTTTCTCTCTGGCTGTTTCCCTCTGTTTTTCTATGACGTCTTCATTTGTCTGATGTCTTGATGAGTAAATGACTTCACCCAGCCTGTGGTCTCGGATGATTTGTGGTCCAAATGCTGTTCTGGGTCTTGTTCTGGTTGATGTTGATGGATGGATTTTTACAATTCGAGCCAATGTTTTGACACTTCTGCATGTTTTTAGGTTGGTAAAGCTTGACAAAATACCCCTTCGTGATTTAGACCAGACCCGGGCGTCGTACGGACCGCGGGCACGGAACCGGCCCTCGTGGTGGTTCTGCCCGGCCCAGGAGGTCTAAGACAAACCACACCATTTTACTTCTGACGCTAAAAAAATTACAATGAAATAACATAGATGAGCTTGCCTTTTTCCTGCCACTGCTGACATTGACGTGGGTGATGTTTGAAATTGACTGGAAGTCATAGCAGCGTCGGCTGAGGCACACCAGGTTGTGCGAGTGTATGGGGATTCTCAGTTTGTTCTTGCAATGCAGTCGATGGAGGTACAGTTTGAAGTCACCTGCTACACAAAACAAGCGCTACAAAGCAAAAGGCTGATGCCGAATGTCGAGTGCTTAATAAGTCACGGGCTGCTAAGTATTTTTCACTGAGGTTAGCTATAAAGCTATGGACTTAGTTTGCAACAAACGTGCAAAGTCATTTGTATAACAGAGATCTTACTGCTATAGTCCAAAAGACTGTCATATGACCAATAATGACCAATGCCCTTGTTAAGGTGACAGTTCTTGTCAAAGATACAAACAGGAATACAGGATAGGTTGTGTCCATGAAAGCTGATTGGTATAGTGTGTGGCTTTGTTCCACAGTTCAGTAAATCAAACCATTCTAATAAGATCCTGTTTGGAGTGATTTTCAGTTTAATAAATGCTGAAGAATAAGTGCACAGTATGTTTTCTGTCATTTAATCTAGTGACAAAATTAGAGGTTGCGGCATGACAGAATTTGTTTGGCCCCTGGCAACAATCTGGATTTCTCTTGTGGCCCCCCAGGAAAAATAATTGCCCACCCCCGATTGAAACCTATATCCTTTGGTTTTAATGTGAGGAAAAATATTCACATTGGAAACCCAAGAGCCTTGCTTACAATACCATGTTGAAAAACCTGATAATGGCAAATTACACTGTAGATAAGCACTGATGATACATTCTTACGATATCAGAAAAATGACAGTAATCGATATGCTCTTTCTAGCACATTCTGAGCGGCTAATACGGTGCATCTTTCATATAGCTAATTATGATCCCAGTAAACAGCTGTCTAGTTCCTTTTTTAATTGTACGATGGTCAAGAACTATTTAGTAATACTTACGCCTGTCAGAATGAATTCTCTTAATTCTCTAGATAGGGATCATATGTGGCAAATGGCTGAGAGTGAGAGTACTGATCTAGGATTTCATAATCTGCCTTTCATAATCCTAATCAATGCGGTTATGTAGAGCAAGAGGAACTGGTCCTAGATAAGCAGTCTAACTCTTGAGACACTTGATACATATGGACAGTGTTCTTACATCTGCCACCCTTACATTTCATTAACGAGTATAAACACAGCGCATAGCATTACACAGCTACAGTGAGACTAAAGCAGTATCTCCTGTTCTGTGTTTACACAGCCACAGTGTGGAACTGCTGAAGTGTAGCTATTCAAATGCCCTCTTTGTTTAACATGGACATAATCTCAATTCTGAGTAAATAGTTGAAGGGTCCTTTTCATTTGTGCTACTGATTAAATTTCACTTAAATCTGCTCTTGTAGATGTCATTGCGAGTGGGTTCATTTACATTTAGATTGGAAAAGGCAATAAAATATGCCACTCTTAATTGTAGTCTGCTTTCTTGCCGTATCCGATATAAGAGCCAGAGCTGAATGCATCGGGCCCTGTTTTTCTTACATCTTCCAAATGCCGTATTTCATATTAACCAAGCAGTGATTACACTCCACCAAATCAGCCTGACCAAAATGGTCTCTCCGTTTTGGTGGAGAGAGTTGCTTTTGGTTTTGTATAGTCTAATCGAATTATTGGTTGCTCCCGTGCAAAATCAAAGCATTTTCATGGAGACCTCTAATATTTTAACATGTTTTTTTTTTTCTCTCTCTATGACATATGGGAGCAGTTATGACTGTCAGTACTCATCAATACTATCAATACTCATATCAGTGCAGTCTGTTGTCTGTCTGCTTCAACAACGCAAAGCTGCCTTTGAAACAGTTGACTCCCCTCTGAAATGATCACTGTACTATCAGCCTTGAATTGCCTACAATAAAATTGAAAATGCTAGTGAGAGAATATGAAACAGACCGTTTTCATTCTTGGCTCTTGTGCGAGGGTGAGAGAGAGAGAGAGGGAGACAGAGCTACCACATTACGGTCCCCCTTGTAGCAACTTGAGATTGAGGGCCTTGCTCAAGGACACAGTGGCAGCAGCGAGAGATCGTTAGAGCCAGCAGAAGTCACTATCCCTAGATACGCTGCCTGGGACTCAGACCTGCTTCTGTCTGGTTCCTGATGTGGAGCACTAACCTGATGATCTGCCAGAGGTTCTGCTCACCTGTTTCACTGGAACAGTACAGAGGCGAACGCAAAACAAGCCAGTACTCAGTCGACTTTGTTTGTTTGTTTGTTTGTTTTTTTGAAATCTGTTAATGATGCTCAGGATAGTAAGTGAAGATCCGTTGCATTTCCTTATGTCTTGAGGCCCAGGTGTGTTTGATTAATATCCATAACTTCACAGTTTCAGCGCAGGTAGACCAACAGGCATAACTTTTGATCACAGCTCAAGTCTTAATGGCAGAGGGGAATAAAGCAATGTCTTGTAAGACTGGATTTAGTTATGGGTTTTTGTCCCTTAACTTCCAAATCTCTCTCTCTCTCTCTCTCTCTCTTAGAGTAAGACACCTTTTCAAAGATTTCAAGCAGGAAAGGGTTAAGTCACACAGTAACAGAATAATACATTTCAGATACTCCACTAGAATCTGATTGCCGCTCCTGATTGTAATCTCTCTGCCTTTATTCGCGGCAATTATTTCATTTTTTCTTTTTACAATTTTAAAAACACTCCTCAAGTTGAGAGCACAACCATCAGAAGATTCTTCTTCTTTTTTTTTTTGTCATCTTCATCATCCTCCTCTTAACCCAAAAAAACCCGCCTGTTGAAAAAATGAGCTGCATTATAGTAGCTGAATTGTAATTTGGAAAGCTTTTTGTCGCAGCTGATGAATCTGAAGAAGCTATATGTGTATGCTGTAGTTTCTTGCCTGGGGCTGTAAGCTGAGCACTACAGATATATAGACAGGAGAAGTTCAAAAGCATCTCTGTCTAAGGCATTGCCTTGATGTTGAACTTGTTTGTTTGCTACTCCCTCCCTCTCTCCCTCCCTCTCTCCCTCCCTCTCTCTCTCCCTGCCTCTCCCTCTCCCTCTCCCTCTCCCTCTCTCTCTCTCCACATGTTGTCATTTGCGTCTGAGAGATGTCTAGTTGTAGTGGCCTGGAGCCTTGTTTTGAATGAGGTCACGCGAGCAGCTAGACTCTAGATTACTCCACAGGACTCGTCCCATTCTTCTGTCTTACCATACGTCTTATGTGTCCGTTTCTCCACCAGTTTTCTGATAAGTCAGGTCATTACTCTCTTTTCTTATTACCTTCCCTCAGAGAGTAGCATCTCTTACATTGTTTCTCACACGCTGTCTAACTCTCTTCTGTCTGTCTGTGCATTTCACTTCACCACAACCCCCCCCCCACCCCCTCCCCTTCTGCTGCAGTAGCAGTGAGCTTTATCACGCTGTAAACTCTCTCTGAACCCGTCACACCGCCGAGTGGAGTGTGTGCTCCATCACTAACAAGCTGCTGTCTGACAGACAACAAGCAAGAAGTGCCTTCACACACACACACACACACGCTGGCTAGCCTGTGGCTGTTCTGCGAGTGTACGTTAGAAGCTGAGAAAGATTAGCTTTGGTAGATTTGTTAAGTTACAATAGGTAATATTCTCTTTTTGTGGCGCTAAACTGTTTTCATTTCTGAAAAGACATTTGAGAATATTTATATCTATACGACTAGCTGTGTCAGCAGCCATCAGGTCTGTTCAGAGAACGGAGTTAAAATAAAGAGGATGGGAGTGGTTTTCCGGCAAAATCTGCCCACTTATCCTTCAGGCCTTGTGGACAGGTTACCATGCTCAGCTGGATCAGGGTGGCAGCATTATCAGCTATGTGTTGCTCTATAACACTACAGGCTGAGTAGGTGGCCTGAAAGCATAGCTCTGACTAGAGAAAAGAAAAGAAAAAAGAACAGAAAAGAATGAGAGTGTCAGTAACATTCATCAGTTGTGGGTTTGTGAGATTCAAAGAGCCCAGAACCGCTTCACCATGCTTAGTTAAACCAGACTTGTGAATGGACCTCTCTGTCGGTGACAAGTTCTTTTGCTAATCCGTCTTTTCCCTTGGTTTCACCCCCCCCCCCCCCGCCCCCCCTGACGCGAGTATGCCATGCTCCTTGAGTGCGTGTCAGGATTTAGAATATGAGACAGGCTTGCTCTTTGAGCTGTGACTCTGAGTACGTTCCTCCGAAACACGGTTCAAATGCAGATAGAAAGTAGAAACGCTTTTTGCTAGTCCTGAGGGAAATTTCTGTCCCACTTTTCTCCCTGGTGATGTGGATCCGCATGGCTGGCAGGCTTTCAGGCACATACAAATACGTCTAAAGAGAGAGAGAGAGAGAATACGTCATTAACACCAGCCTGTGTCTTCCACGCTAGTTGTCATTAGCATCCAAATCAGGGGAGCAGAACTTTAACTCCAAGCCTCATGGGAAGTGGTGTCTCCTTTGTGTTTATCATTTAGTGGTTCCTAATTCACGAGGACCTGAATGAGACCTTTTGAGAATGAGTGAGTGCTCTCTCTATCTTCTAGAAGAAAAATCTGTTAACAGATACTAATTCCCCCGTAGACTGCAGTGTTGGATGTTTTCGGTTTGAACGGTTACACGCCGTAAGCCTGTTCCTCTGGCTTGTAGACATGCAGAGAGAGAGAATATTTTATAGGGCTTGTGATTTTTATGTCTTTGCTGTTTGGCGGTGGTTTTCTACCCCACAGGCATGTTTAAAACTGATAAACTGAACTGCCTCTGTTACTACAGGTTGGTGTCATCTGTCTCACTCGCTCCTACAAATGAGAATTATTGTACTAAAACCAGCCTATTAAGCGTAATAGTTTCACTCCATCATTTAAAGATGATTTATGCATATGATATGTTAAACTATGCGGTATTTCCACTTTTACGTGACTTAAAAACTTAACGTACCAGCTGTTTTGTATTTAGGAGCAAAGTCATTTGCTTGGCTAGCTAATTTGAATGTCAACTCAAGGCAAAAAATGGTGTCTGTTATATTTTTATATCACTCAAAGAATCATTTGTCACAGACATGTGTAATCGATCCTCTTAGCTGTCATAGATACCGTCTCTCTTCTCACACTTTTCTGTGATATCTGTCAAAAGCTTTACAGTGAATGACAGACTTAAAGTAACTATATTTTACCCTCAGGATGCATCTCACTAGCAGTGTGACTCTGTGTGTATTTATGTGTGTGTGCATGTGTTTATGCTCCAGAGCCAGGCTGAGTGGTGTAGTTGTCAGTGTGGCTAGCAGGCAGGCAGTTGGGAGTGTCCCTGCTGGAGGAAAGGTTGTGTTTGGAGGATAAACGTCTGAAATTCTCAGGCTTTGGACGCTTGCCTGGCTCACAGAGACCATCTTTGTCTTGCCCTGCTCTGCACGAGCAGCTTCTATTACACACACACACACACACACACAAACTTGTTCACACAGACACACAGTAAAAGTGCCATATTACACCAGCTCAGCAGTTTCAAGTCAACATTTTATTAACTTTTACTTCAGCATAGAGGTTGACTTTTTGATTCACTGATTGACTCCTCGGGTTTGGGGGAAAAAAAAACTGTTTATTCACATTTGACACACATCAGGGTGCTGTATCAGACTGGTAACGGAATCTCAGTCTGCTGCCCCCTGGCAGTGACAGCTGGTAACTACAGGCAGAATGGGGGCCTGCAGAGGTTGACTGCAATAATTTGTCCATTATTTAAAATGACACTGACTTTTCAGACAAGTCAAGTGTGTGAGAGTTCCAATTTAAAATGCTATGCAGGGTGGCCACAGAGAATCTGAGATAGGCACATGAGACTTAATTTCCTTACAAGTACTGTCTGTTTTTAACCTGTGCATTTAACCTGTTACACTTGAGGGTGGTGATTTCCTGACAACATAAGATGACAAAGAATCCATAATTAAACAATTTCACATGCACTCTAACTTCCACAAATGAATTCCTCAAGCACTATTTGTCAGAGTGTGAGACATCAGGTATATATCCCCTTTACATATAAACATTTCCTGTCTGCAGACAGCCTAGCGCTACCACTACCACCTATTAGTGTCAGACTGCTACGGGTCAGCATAACACAGAGAATTCTCACCTAAACAAAGGGCCATTTCTGTGAATTGTGCATGTTTGTGAGCGTGAGTACGTCTGGTCATGTGAGGCCATGCGTAGCATGCCGACACAGCAGTACTGTCTCCTCCCCCAGTCAGCTGTGTGTGTTTGTGTCTGTGTGTGTGTGTGTGTGTGTAAAGCCAGAGGGTGGGGGACTTGAGGTTAGAGGGTCTGAGGCATCACTGTCACCACTGATTACTTTAACAAGCGACTACGTTTCCCAGACCCCCACCCCCTCTTTGGTTCCACCCCCGCCATATGCTGTCACTCGGGTCATGAACTGCGTTCTTTGTGAACACCATGACATGTTGGCTGCATCCACTGCACCGTGTACTTCAACGTACTCTGCTGACAATCAGCTGACTGCAATAAAGGTTCATGAATGAACGTTAATGATTTTCTTATGCCAACGATTTACTTATGTCACCACGGCTATGTAAATGACTGACTTGTGTTTACATGCAGTAAAGAAGAAATTAAATGACAATTACTATGATTTCTAAAACTCTTGTTTAAATTATCACATAACTCAAGTCACTGCTACGTGCAGCCTAGTATTCAGTAAACAACAGGCTTCCTAAGGTGTTGATTGTGTCCACAGTACACATTGGCCGTAATGATGCTATAGGCCCCTGCTGTTACCATCGCTGTTTGAACGGAGTCACAGTGAGGTCAGTCACTGACTCTGTGACTCTGTGTGAATGGAGTTACAGTGAGGCTAGCCATTGACTCTGTGTGCCCTGGGCAGTGACTACTAGAGTCCCTACAGCGTAGCGTGGGATGCCAGAGTCAGTTTATATCTAATTATACCTAAACCACCAAACTAACATCTCTGATGAGACCATAGAGTAGGAGAGCTTGGACCACAATTGACTTTTTGATTTTTTTTTTCGCCGCAAGCGTTGATGAATTTGTGAAGCTAGCTTAATCCAAATACAGAGTCAGTGTGAAGAATGCTTAGAAATTATATTGATTTTATTTCTACCCAGCATGCTAAAATGAATTAGGCCTATTTTCTGTGACTTAAAAAGGGATGTTGAAATGACACATACCAGCTTTCAAGGAGACAGTTCTGAGTGTATTCTGACACTTTTGAGTTTCTGTTCTCAGAGCATGACATAATCTGACACACATCAGTCTGCAATTTGAAAAGATGTCAAGCGCTTAGCGTGTGTCTGATCATAGTGTTTGGATGATTGTACTCACATTATGTAATCCATGAGTGACTGAAGACACTCCCTCTTGCTGCTGAAAAGAACATGGAGTGGTCAAGTGGTGCCCCCTGCTGTATTGTAAATTAAGTGCTCCCAATAATCAGATAGTTTCCCATTTCAGCTGTAAGTGATGGTGTTCTATTAAATAGCAGAATCGTTTTGGATTTTATAGTTAATCGATGTCCTGTTTTTCTTACATGACATCATATCTCTTGTATCCTAAGGTGATCATTGAAGTGACTGAGATGCTGCACAATGCAAGCCTGCTGATAGATGACATCGAGGACAGTTCCAAACTTCGCCGTGGCTTCCCCGTCGCCCACTCCATCTATGGTGTACCCTCAGTCATCAACTCCGCCAACTACGTCTATTTCTTGGGTCTGGAGAAGGTTCTGACCCTGGACCATCCAGAGGCGGTCCGTGTCTTCACCCGTCAACTGCTGGAGCTGCATCGAGGCCAGGGCCTGGATATCCACTGGAGAGACACTTACACTTGCCCCACCGAGGAGGAATACCGTAACATGGTCCTCCAGAAGACCGGCGGCCTCTTCGGTTTGGCTGTGGGTCTCATGCAGCTCTTCTCTAATTGGACACGGGACCTCAAACCCCTACTGGACACACTTGGCCTTTTCTTCCAGATCCGAGACGACTACGCCAACCTCAGTTCGCGTGAGTACAGCGAGAACAAGAGCTTCTGTGAGGACCTGACGGAGGGCAAGTTCTCTTTCCCCACCATCCACGCCATCTGGTCTCAGCCCGAGAGTACACAGGTACAAAACATCCTGCGACAGAGGACCGAAAATGTGGACATTAAACGCTACTGTGTGGACTACCTGGAGAAAGTAGGTTCGTTCGAATATACGCGGCAGACTCTCAAAGACCTGGAGAAGGAGGCGTACCGTTTGATCAGGGACCTGGGGGGAAACCCCGAACTGGAGGGACTGGTGGAGCAGCTCAGCCGCATGTACAGAGAGCCTAGTGATGTTACAGCAAAAGCCAGCCAATCAAAACACTGACCAGGAAACCCCTAAATTATGCAATATGCACCATGAACACAGTGGACTCTTCTGGGATAATGTACTGGTTTATGTGTAAAACAGTTATTTACTCCACAAAACTCTTTATTTGAAGACTAAAAGTTACAGTCTGTCTCCCATAATACTTTGCAAGCAGTCAAGGCAAATTAAAGTTAGATCTTGAAGAGACTACTGGAGTCGTTAACACGGCATCACAAAATTTCTCAGTAATATACCAACAGTAATTGAATTAATACCTCTTGTGTCCCACTGAATTCAGATGAAATTACATTAACTTGCATTGACAGTGACATTTTAATTTTCTGTAGTGTTCTCAAACATTTTAATTTCCATAAATCAAGACCATAGACTATCAGCCTCAGCTATGAGATACGATAGATGCGTTGCCAGTGGCACAGAGAGGTATTCATATTTTGGTTTTATTATTTGTGATTTAGCCAGCCTGTTTGGATGTCAGGAATCTAACAATGGACAGTTTTTCTCCCTTCGCCAAGCTCTCTCAGGCAGTAGTCATTACACTGTAAACCATTATTCAAGAACACTTGACACGGGATGGGAAAAGGCTCATTTTTCATCTCAGAACATCTTTGTATAGTGGTAGGGCAATCACTGCACCATAGATGTTGACTAACTCTAGATAGATAACTCCACCGTAGCCTTGCTAAGTAGAGACAGTTAACATATGGATCCATAACAAATTGGCTTTTGACAGTAAATGTTCGTTTAAAATTCAGTTAATGTCACCGTAAAAACCTTATTGTCTTAGTGTGGCAGCTGAACAATCCTGACTGATGTTTTCAGGGTAAAAAAAAAACAACCCTGTATTAAGAGGTGTGATACTTGAAGAAATGCAACAGAAGTGGTGTTGACACAAGCGAAGCCTTACTTTTTTTATATGGAACCTTTGGAAGCCTGAGAGAATATTCTGGTTTAATGATGTGAATGAATACTGTGTGTGTGTGTGTGTGTTTTCTACATTGGTCTGTATGCAGGAGGGATGTAAGAATATGAATGTGTTATTTCCAGTGTGCAAGTTATATGGAAATGAACTTAAATATGTCATATGACATTTGATGGCCCTCCCTTTGTTTGAATCAATGACATGTTGTTGTTCCTTTGTTCTACACTTGGTATGTCTTGCAACATGAAGTCATATCCCCTGAAGTATTGTAAGTTTCTTGTTATATGAAAAATGCCTCCATCTGATTTGCAAAGAAGGTTTTTTTTTTTTTTTCTGTAATGATTCACATACTTGTTATGGTCCTGCACTGCTAGAACTCATTCAGCTGTTCAGTGGGTCCAAAAAGCCCAGTTGGATTTGCTGTGCCACTCCAATGCTCTGCTAAATATGTGAAACGATTTGGGATTCCCTGAAGCGAAAAAAACTGTTTGTTCGTTTACAAGTGAAGTGTACTGTCAGTTCACCATTTTACACTGTTTATACTGTAGCAGTCAATGGGATTTCTGCATATGCAAGTATTCTGTGTTGAAAGAGAACGCTCTGGGTAAACTTGACAAGAGCCACTTCAATAAAGAACTGTGAGGGCAGTAAAAATATATGTGTGTTTGTCGGGGTCTGTAGACAGAATTCCCTCCAGAACGTATAGAGATTTTTTTTTTTTCCATTTAAATGCTTACTTGCTCCAACAATCGGCACTTTGCACTGATGGAGGTTGTCACTGATTCTTGTAACTGCGATACATCATCGTTCGAGTCTCTTTGAAATCACACCATTTTGACGGGTTTGAAAGATGTTAACAGGTGAAGAATGTATTCCTTGTTCCGTGTTTAGTTTAATAATGTAACGGTGACCAGAATAAGACCGTTTGTTTCTCAAATGTATCTCTTTACCGTAAATCCGTCACAACACGTAACAAAACAATACACGCTGTGCATAGTAAAACATTGTCAGAACTCGCCACGGATTTTAGTTTTATAACAACGTTATTGTATATCTTTTTGTTGGTAGTCGTGTCGGTAGTTTTATTGGCCGTTTACTGCGCGAAGCCTAACCTCGATTGCACTGTCTGATAGTCACTGATGTCATACACGACACGCCAGCAGACCAAAATATAATTAGCGAAACGTACCTCCCCTAATTCAGTGACACGACGCGGGTTTCTAGCGTTCCCGAAACAGCACAGAAGTAATACCGTAGAGAAAGACTACTTAGCAAATAAAATGTACCTACTTACGTTATACAATTATCCCTAGAAAGTTTTGTTGCGAAAACAGACTATATACCAATTTACTGATTTTCTGTCTTTATTCGTGTCTGTCTTTCACACCCTGCTCCCCTCTTTCTCCCCAGCCAGTTGCAGGTGTTGAACGTGACCTAAGCTTGACGCGAGTCTCGAGATGATCCAATTAAAAGTCAGCCTTCACTTGCAAATAACGCACAGGTTTCATAGGTCAAATACTGCTGTCAGTCATATTAGAGGTTATGATTTGGTCGTATTAAAAATATTTCGAAAATATCTTGTTTAATACTGTACATTAGGCTTACACATTACACATTTGTGGAGTATATTATTTCAAATAACGGAAAATCATGTAAAGTACATTCTGATCATATGTTTTCGGTCATTTTTTAAATGCTGGGGACTTCTATGTGGTTTCTGACGCTGTGATAAGCGGATAAAAGCACTAATTTTAGGTGTAGATAATACAAATTTCTATGGGTTCAGATGTTGTGAAATTGCATATTAAATTCAGAATATTAAATTCTTTCATTTACGTATACTATCTTTTGTGAGAGCAAGTGACGTCATTCTTTTTCGGAATTACACTGCCTGACCACAAGGCAGAGCCAGAGAATCGCTAAAGATGCTTGGCTCACCAGAACCTCCATGTTCAGACAAACATCCCTTAACTATATAAAACACATACAGTATACGTGCACCAAGAATATAAATGCATTCAGTTTGTCATGCTTTAAAAATGATTGATGTCAAGATTTGTAGAAGCAAATAGTGGATTGAAGGTGCAGTGAGTAAACTGATAAACGGATGACATTGTAATCATTAGCTGTGTGTCAGATTCTGCAACACTTTCCTTCTGCTTATAGAGCATAAACTTATAATGTGTGCATACTGACCATCCAGACCCTAAGAATGCTGATCTAGGATCAGCATCCCTTAATCCACATAACTATGGAATAGACTTGTTCTAAAAGTCATCATTGTGTTTTGGCAGACCTATGGGATATATGGCATTTGAGAACCATGTGGAGCCCATTTGAAGGTGGCTTTGGCAACCTGTGGATTAACAAGTGGCGTAACTCGCGGTAAGCAGGTAATGCGGTTGCATTGGGGCCCGTGACAATCAGGGGCCTGTGAGCGTGGGCTACTTATCTATTTTCTCTCTTTTCCTATAATATACGCTAGTCTGTTGCCTCTCACTAGTGGCCTGATAATATAATTGTGTCAGCTGTGCAGTGCATTTCGCTTTTGCCGTTCATTTTTAGGCTTCGTGCTTCAAAATACTTCTCCCGTTCACTATTGACATTACGTCACCATGCGTTCGGTTTAAGTGAGATGGGCTGGGGGCCGGCCTTGACCATCCTGCACTGGGGCCCGTTGCTGGCTCGTTACAGCCCTGGGATCAACATATTTCTTTAAAATAAGAAATTGTTTGAGGATGGATTTTCATGATATGTGTATCTATGCCAAAATACTGAGTCTGTGGGGAAACTTGGTCATCACCATTGTCATGAATCAGCCTGGAAAGTATACAGGGATGCTTTCTACTCACGCTCTTACACCGTTGGAAAAAAAAAAAAAAGTATTGCACTGCCAGTTCTTTTAAACCCAGAACAGATTTGTTTTTAAAAGCCTGCCGTATAATTGCTTTTAACTGCCAGCCGGCACTGTCTTGTTTTTGTACTGTTGCTCCACTGGGAGCCTTTTGACATACTGAACAAACACAGGCTCTGCGGACAACACTGACAGCACAGGGATCAAAATGTGGTGGAGCCACACAATGTGTTACTGCGCTCTTACAAACTAAACATAACACGCTGACAATAGCCTGGAGACTACAGTTCAGGTCCTTACTGTGATATTGACGTAAGAGAGCGATTTTGGGAGCAATATGAACATAAATTGTTGTTGCTGTAAAGTTAAAAGGATATTGTTTACCCGGCCGGATTTAGGTAATCTCCTATGATTCCACTTATATATATTTAATAAATGTCAGTGTGTTTTTTGCAAAAACCTGGGCACACTTAGGAAAGAGAAAATGCATGTTACAATTTGAGAGATCAAGGAGTGTTTATAAGCTATGAGGAATATTGTTGGATTTATTCAGCTGAGTAAAGTTAAACAAACATAAACCGGAAAAGACTCTGAAGTTCTGTCTTGCGTTGTTAATTTCATCATCTTAGGCTGAATTGGTTGCTTTATGTGCACTGCGAGAATCTGGGTCCCATTTCTTAACTATGTTTTACCTGCTCGACAGTGTGATTCAGTCACAGCCAAATTAGATTTAACAAATTTATGGGAAGAAAAATGTCAGCAGCCAAGAGAACATCCAAGTGTTAAGGGAATAATGTGTTCAGTCAAAAAAAAATGAAAAAGGAGATTTACGAATCGATATCAATAGCTTGAGTTTCTTAAGATTATTTGTTACGTTTACTAAGGGCTCTTGAACTTTTAGATTAGATTCTGAGGGAAAGCTTAACTCCATTGTTCTCAGAACTATTATGTACGCTACCCTCAGTAATAAAGTAATTAATACATAATACTTTCCAGTTTAATGTGGTAAACTGTTGATAGAGGCCTGGTGGGTTCTCATCAGTGTGCCAGAGTTAACCAAAAAACATTTTAACAATAACTTTCAAGTCTAAAATATGCCATTAGCTCCCCGCAACCTGGTGACTAAGCAAGAGCATTAGAGCAACACCCAAACAAAACATCCTCATGAGGCCCACAAATCAAGTCAATTACTAGACAGCAGCTTCAGAGCACAAAAACATCAGAGCAAACGCAATTTGTCCTCATACAGCCAAACAAAGAGCTATTCTTGGTCCTCCAAATTCAAACGTAGAAAAACAAGCAAGATTGGCTGACTTAGAATAAAAGACAAATATTCCAAGGCAAAATAAACTTTACAGTAAAAAAAGGAATTGAAAGGAGTCATTTAAAAGTCATTTTCATTACAGAAAAATGTACCTACCCATGATTTTGAGGTGAATGCCTTTGGCAGTTTCAGGATTGAAACTATTTTACTTTGAGCAATGTAGCTCAGTTTCCATACTGAAGAGGTTGCTTGCCTGTAATTGTTTTCAAGACTACACAATACTCATTGGGGGCCTTTCACTGTTGAAAAGCAAAACAGTTTCAATAACTGTTGTTGCTTTTGGCAATGAGTGTAATTAAGTGCCACTCTGGAAGCATTCTGCAATTTAAAGTTCAATACATCACAGCATGCTCTTAATGAAACAGAGGTCTCTACAATCAGCCAAGTGCTTCAGTTTTCTTTGGTTTCAACCACCATATCCCAGTCAGAAGATGTTCTACAACTGACAGCTTGTCATTTAAACATGTGAAAATGGTCATTCTTCATGTGTTAAAAAGAAAGAGAGCACCATAGAGAAACATAAGGGTTGTGTTCATAATTCCAAACTGTTTTTGATATGGTGACTGACTGACTGTTCATGCTATGTGATCAGACCCATGTGTTAATTGAGCCATTAAGTAATCAGGAGCTGATGCAATCACCATGCTGTGGACTATAAAGTGCTTTCCTAATTGATTTGAGCGACTAAAACAAGACCAGCGTTATTAAAACACATCAGAATTCAATGCAGAATCCAGTCAGTCAAATACTGGGAAAGTCATCCAAGGACTCAAACCGACACATTTGTAATAGAGACAGAACACAAGCTACAGAATGGACAAAATCAGAAATTAAAGTTTATCTGTAAAACAGAGGTTTCTGCACCGATAACATGTATGGAGATATCAATATCTAGCTTTTTAAAAATTATTTTCCAACAAAAAGCAGTTTGTACCAAACTCATATTTGTATTTGTGGATGAAATTATTGCTGGAGGGCATTCCCTTTCCTGCAGTTATTAACATAGAAGTTTGATACTGGACTGCTACAAACAAACTTGTAAAAGAAGAAGAAAATGTCATATTAAATTTAATGCCACTCAAATTAAGTGTGACATGATTAAGTAACTCAGACAGAGGAAAAAAACTGCCATGGGATCAAGATATTTCAGATCAAATTTGTTCAAGGTGACTGGAGGGAGACAGAGAACTGCAGAAAGGGAGGTACTGTCCTAGTATGTAACTGAACTGCCTCAAAGTTCAACAGAGAGGAGAAAGGATGAGACAGTCTGACCAGATCAAATGACATGATAGACTAATTACATTTGGAATCAATCCAGAGGCAATCCTTCTGCTTGGCAAAAACTAAGTTCTTGACAGATATTGTTTGTGATGTTGATTTTCTATCAACGCAAAAAGAGGCCCATGCTTTTGTAGCAATTCCGTCATCTGTCTCGAAACTCTTGTTCTCTGTCTCTTCCAGCTCACTGAACAGGTCCAAGATAACTTCAGGAACAGACTCTGCAATGAGATTGTAAAATTACCTAGGCACAAAGAAGGAGGACCCTGGATTCAGTGGATTCCAGGATGGCAAAGATTTCCATGGTTGCAAAAAAAGAAAATTAAAAAAAGAAAAAGGCATTTGCTTTAAAACGTAAACCATGGCTACATCTCCAAGCAAATCCGTGATATTGTAATGAGTGCAGTTCTGGGGTTCTGGTGCTAGAAGGAGGACCAGGGTTGTGCCCCTGATTCTGAGATCCAAAAACCTACTCCAATTAGGATGAGTCAAACTGTATCCAGGAGTTTGAATTGGTACAACTTTTATTTTACTGTTGCATATGTATTCCTGGACCATTTTTACACTGTCTTTTTAAAAGATAGTGCAATCTGTGAGTACTTCGACAAAAATGCTTGCTTTCCCTCCATGACTCAGTGCCAACAAAGATACAGTGAAAAATCCACAATTGTTAAATTATTAACATGCTAAACTGTTAAGCTTACAAAGCTCAAATCTCTGCTGCTCAAATACCCTATCTCACAAAGAGGCAGTTACTTGAATTTCCTGGAACATTTCGATTGCCTCCAAATCTATACAAATGTAATGAGTATGTTCTACATCTGGCAGTACAACTTAAAATGGTCTAATCTCTTCTGTGAAGGTGAGATCTCCATTGACCGTAACCACATTTCTCTTTATGCCAGAAAACAATTTGAGTATCTCCTTACACTGGGAAGAGAGGTAAATTTGAAATAACAAAAGGACATCCATGGAGTTGAATATAAACTGGCTTATAAAATCTAGGCATGGTACTCTCAAAGTGGAAAATGTAAAATTTATTATACTTATGTTGGGAACGAAAATGATGATGTTCTGTTCAACCTTGGTTCCTGTTTCCCCTTCACCAACATCTTTGCCCCTGAAGACCATCAAACCTACAAGAACAATGGGCGTTGTGTATTGCAAACACACAAAGTGCCCTCACCAAAAAAGTACAAGGGCAAAAGAGATTTTTACCTCACAATGATACCCTCATAGTTTACAAAGGAGTCTATACTGGAAAATAAATTAGAAAATGGAGATGAAAACAAGATGAATAGAACAGTGTTAAGCTCTGGATTTTATTGAGTGACAGGTGCAGGATGTTTGGGAATGGCATGTATCTTGGTTCTTTCTCTATCTCATACCTCCCCCTTTTTCCTCCATTCTACATCACAAGCTACAGTACAGTGTATTGCTATTTTCTGTATATAGACTCAACACAGACACAGACACAGACACACACACAGACACACACACACACACACACATATATATATATATAGTATTAGATAACAAGACATTGGGCTCTTGAACTGCTGTGTTTGAGTGTGTATACTTTAGAAACACATGCACATTTAGACGAGCCAATAACTGAAATCTCTCCAAGCCTCTCTGGATTTAGGTTTTATTACACTTCTGCGCACACTTACATATTCTCTTTGGGCTCGGAAAAATCCTGTCATTTCTCTTTGCTGAGAAGCTTGAATCATTTTAAACAGAGAACAGAATATTGTTGATTTTTTTTCCCCACCGAGTGCTTTAAGCTGAAATAGAGAAGCTCCTTTTCTGTTTGAATACAACAGAACTGTAGCATGAACATTATAAAGAGACACACACACGCACAATGGTTTGAGAGCAGACGTTATGTGTATTTTTGGAGAAAATGTAGATCTGTGTGAGTAGAAAGTGGATTCCAGATCACATTAACAAGTATTTTAAACTGGAGGAAATCTTATTTTTCACCGTAATCTTTTGGTTGTGAGAGCAGCATTTAGGGCTAATTTAAATGCAAAGCCAAATCAGAGCTTTGTCTTCTGGGGTCTTGTTGATCCACAGTGTGATTAGGTGTCAGTATGGCAGGTTTCTGAAACATGAGTGAAAGTGAATAAGTTCAAGCTCACTTAATTACTGTTGCTCTGAAACTAGGATCCTGTGGTGTTGACTGGCAACTAAGGCAGCTGTATTTCTTTCATAATTTATTTATTTCCTATTTTTGTAACACTTTTGCTATACAGATATACATTTCTCTTCTCTCTGTCAATAAAATCAGCTGCAGACTGACAAAACTTGCATAAAAAAAAAAAATCAACACTCAAATCAAAAGCAAACCGTAGGGGGTATCTTAAAGGAGGCTGGCAAATCTGAGGCAGCTTGGTGTAAAATATGGCAGTTAGTATGGTAATGAGAGAACTGCAGGGGAGATTTTTAAAAGAAGGTAGAAGATGCAATTCCCATATGGATACAGCATCTAATAATATCCCCGGTCTCCAAAGAAATCAGACGAATTGCAGTTGGTTTTTGGACACACAGGATCATGAATAAATGATTTCCTCCTCTTGTGGGGATGCGGATGAGTGACGGGAACCGAAAATGTCCTAACACCGAGGATTCTGGGAATTTTCCGTCAAAGGAAAGATCAGTAGCGAGCTTGACAGATGTGTATCGTCTTTAAGATCGAAAGCCATGACCGGGACCTATTAACTGGAGATGGAGAGCTACAGAGATATGCTGAGGCGGACAGGATAAGTCTGAGATAAAGTTTCTGACTTATCACAGCAGATAGTTCGCTCAGAACAGACAAAGACTCGTCCAACAGTAAATGGAGCTTGTGTCATCTTCTGTATGTCGAACTGCTGACAGCTAATTCACGAGGTAGAATTTCTGTAACGTTAAAATTTGGCAGGCATGCAGAAAAGGGAAAAAAAAAAACCCAAAAAACATACAAACAAACAAACAAACAAAAAAAAACCCCCCAGAAATGGGGGGCCTAGAGTGCCAGAACATTCTGATTGCCAAAGTGCTACTGGCTCATTTTCCCCTCCCCTCCACCCCTACTCATCTTGCTCTCAGCACCTGAAATCAGGGCCTAAAAATAGCTGGGATTCAGAGTGATGTACTGAGGCAGAACGACAGGGTCCTGGAACACGGGAATCAATGAGTAAGCAGTAGCAATGCATAGGAACATCTTTTTGTGTCTCTGTCTTCTGTTTTAAAATTACTGCTGCAAAAAAAATCTTTTTCTTAATAAACACAAAATATGTTCAGTGTGTTTCAAGTAATATTTCAGATTTCCAGATATAAACAGAAGTTAATTGTTAATAGCTATTTTTGCTAATCCAACTCCAACGATACGCTCAATTGTAAAATAAGTTTTAAAACTGTAATAATTTCCTCTGACAGTTGCTATCTTCAGAGTTCTCGCTCAGTGGGTTACAAAGCAGTCATGCTGAGATCCTGAATTTTAACTGTGTTTGGTAATTTGCTGTAATGGTACAATTTCTTTTCACTCCGATCCTGTACAAGATTAAGCTGCAATTTGTTACTGTTCATCTCAATAATTCACGCTTAATTACATCTGACTGTCGCACAGAACCCTATTGGTTCAGGAAATCATTCAATGTACAAGTTAAGTTTCTGGCATGAAAACCACTGCAGAGAAGCCAAGAAAAGCTAGAACTTAAACAAAGAACAATCTAAAAGATGCAAAGATTTTATTTAACAACATTAATACAATCCCAGCATGAATGCAATACTAGCATAATGTAAATTTAAATTTCCTCACTTGGATGATGCATATATTCTTTAGACATTCTGTGTTTCTCTCTCTCTCTCTCTCTCTCTCTCTCTTTTTTTTTTGGCTATAATCTTTTCAAACTTTTTTCGGCATGACAGCAAAGTGCAATCCCATAGCTACTCTAATTAAAGAAATCATCTCAGATAAAAGGAATCTGGCATGTCTTTAAGTGAAGAAAAAATTTTATTGGAAGAAAAACTGACATTTTGCACAGCATGAGAGTCCTCAAGAAGTGAGACAGGAAAATCCACTGGAAGAAGCCGTCAAACAGAGAGCAGAAACTAACTACTACAGCTTGTTTGTTTCTATCTTGAAAGAACCTTTGCGTTATACACCACTAGCCAGATTCAAGGTTTCCAAAAAAAAAAAAAAACGAAAACGGGGAAAGAATTACAGCAGCTTCACAGTGTTCATAGTTCTCTAATCCTTTTTCTCACAAACATTTGCCAACAAAGCGCTCTGTTCTGCTACAAAACAGACTGTGATAACCACTTGTTCAAAAAGCCTGCTCAACTTCTGACATACTTCTTCATTAACAAGGAGAAAGCTTTGCAAATGATGCCAGCCTCATCATTTTATTCTACTTCGTTCATTATTAAAAGGTTCGTTTCAATAACACAACATTTTCTGGTGCATTTATGAAAACAACAATCGGCTACCCAATTCTGGACGACTCCCAGGCGTTGACAGAATAAAAAGCTAAAGATGCAGGATTTTAGCTCTCGGCCGTGTAAAGTTAGCATTCGACAAAACACAAAAGGCAACATCACTTAAGGAACTATAGGAAAGTTGTTCTATCACTTTACAAACCCTGTTATTTGCTGGAAACCAATGGGATAGGTAAAGAAAGCTGTAGTGCAGGGAGATGGCACAGGAATAGAATAGCTAAAAAGACAAGTCAAAAAACACAGTCAGTGTTTCACATTGAAATGTGTTCGTTTTGTGCAAATGTGTGAATGTTTCACTCGATATCTCGACTTCAGACTTGAGCACCGACTCTAACGCAGTCTAGCAGACTGACATCAGTATTAAAACATTCTCTGAGCTTTTCTCAATTCTTTTACAGATGCTCTATATACATCTTCACCCCTGTTTTTAGCGCTGACTTTATACAGTACCATATAATCTGTGTAATCTTGGCTAACGTCCCACAGTGTCTGTCATGAGAGCCATATGGCACGTTCCCAATCTCTGCAGCCCCCAGGACCTCAATGGTGTCCCCAGGGACATCCACAGGGGTCCCCACAAACCCTCTTCCTGTCCCAGAGGGAGCGCAGCTCTTCTGCAGTGTGCTGGGGAGACGACAGCATGTCCACGTAACATTCTTTCTCACACAGCCAGCCCGGGTCCTGTTCAACACAGCAAAGCACACGTGTTAGAACAGCATATGCACATAACAGAGAAAAGCACTGAACCTCAGGTTTCACAAAAGGGGCTGGGTGAAATAAAGTGGAATAAAATACATTGAATGCATTTTATGATGGCCAGTAAACAAACGAAAAGGGTAAACAAGCACCAAAGTATGTCCAAAAAAGCTAAGATGTGAAACGAAACCCTTTAAATCACATTAAAGTGGTCTGATGCAAATGGTAAACATTTTGTGGAGTGTGCGGTAAATTTAATCACGACTTTCATAACAACAACATTATGATTACACTCAGACCCAGAGGGAAGTCAGGCTCTTAATGTCATGGGAAAATAAGGTATAAAATAGCCTGAAACCCCTTTTGTTGTTTATTGTTTGTGCTAATTATGGTCAGGTATGAAGTCATTTTGTTCGTGCAATGTTCCTAATGCTGTGTTTATCTAGAGGATTAAATTGTGTTTGGCAAGGGATGTGTGCGTGTACCCTCATGAATTTTACCTGATATTTACGGGGTCCCACAGCTGCCATCCAAATACCCATGCTCACATCTTCACCCTGAAACAGCAGGCACAGAAGCATGCAAACACACAGACACACAGACACACACACACATACACATACACAAAATTACACTAAAATACTTCCAACATATGCACACACGCACACCATCTGGATGGGTTTAGTGAATAATCCTCTTTTAGGGCCTGTCTTTTGACTGTGCTGTTGTTGTCACATTCGTTCACCTGAAACCACTGAGTCCAGGGCATCATCTGGCAGTTACGCTGCTTTGCTCTGCAGAAGGGATGGAGATGTACCGTACCTGGTAAGCCTTGAGCTTGTCCGCATTGCTGGCTAACCATTCCACAAGATCCCTAGAGACCACGTAGCCAGAGCCACAGGCGAAGGCCGGGTATGCCGGGCTGGCATATTCCAGTTCCTGCCACTTTCCAATACGGTCCACGGCCCAATTCTGACGGAAACTGGGTTACAAAGATCAATGTTGCCAATTTTTATTCACATACCATTCATACAACAACAGTCAGAGGTCAAAAACAACAAAAAAATAGGATGATATCCATGTATGTATTCTGACAAGGTCTTATGGTCTAATGTAAAAATCTTGGCAAGTATACTCCTTCCTTCAGTAGGAACACAATAATTCCCAGTGCGACGGCCCAGTCAAGTGTGTGACTTGAAGCTGTCAGACAGGCCTACAGTGCTGTACTCACTTTCCCCACCAGAGACTGTTCCGTGTCAGACTCCTGTGGTCTATCTTCATTAATACAGCATCCACATCGATATAACAATCATCATCTGTCTTCAGCAGCAGATTGAAGTCAGCATTTCCCACTGACCTATCCAAGAGGGAATTCACAACCTTAATTAAATCTCCCAACTTCAGAGGCTCGCGCTTCCAAAAGTGGATTTACAATTCAATTGCAGCGTGGGAATGGGAGACAGGGGGGCAATACTCCAAACATGTTTAAGACCACTTTAAGGAACTGTGATCATACATACATCCTATTAATGTTAAGTAGAGGGATACACACAAAACACAGAGGAATACTTGTGCTCTAAAATGCTAAAACACACTCCTGGTGAAACAATGGTGGGTAATTCACACCAACAGTTGGAATGATTCTGCAGATCTGAAGGTTGTGTATTTACACGTGAATCATGGATTTTAGTGATTCTAAAGGTCATAAGATTCTCTTCATAAGGATCAAAACACCAAACACAAAAGGTCTACAAAACACCAACCTACTCATGTCTAACAACAGTTCAGTTTTAAGGAATCTTCAAAAATAATGTTGACACTGGGAAATAAAGATATTAAATCTAGCTCTTCCGACTGGTCTTACCACTTATAGAACTGTAACAGTTTGGAAGGCACATTCCTGTATGTGTCTACCACATCTACAAACACCATGTCCCCATGTCTGAGGCTTTCCTCCTGCAGGGCAGAGTCCTCTTCTTTCAGCTTTGACAAGTGACGTTCCAGTCTGCCTGCACGTCCACGTAACATCTCCCCCAGAGCATCCACATCTGAGAGAGAGAGAGAGAGAGAGAGAGAGAGAGAGAGTCAAGAAAGAAGAAAAGAAGCAGTCACACAAGGAAGACAGAAAGAAAAGGAAAAACAAAAATAAGATCTCAAAAATAAGACAAGTCAGTGAGAGTAAAAAGTGAAGTTAAAGTGTGTGATGATGCAAGAGATACAAAGGAAAGATGTAAAATTGGACAAAAGAGGCAAGGTAAAAGGACACCCCACAGCTATGTAAAGAAAAGAAAGCACTATAAGAGAGCAGGTTTTCAGTCAAAAATGCGACTCCTTTTGTTTACACACTCAAAAAACTGTAGTTGGTTTGCTTCTATTTTATCCCTGGGAGAAGTCTAGCAATACATTTGTCACACAACTCACCATAGACTGTGAAAGTGAATCCTCCAGCTAGTCCTGGAAAGCCGAGAGCACTTCTGTGAGGTAACGTGCCTTCTTCAACCTACACAACACGTTCCACAGGTCACCACATGGATAAAGTGTGATGACGAATCAATACATAATATAGATCAATTCCAAACACACACGAAATGCTTATGAACTGGCAGCTTTAAACAGAAATAAAAAAAAGAAAGAGAAACTGGTTTGTTACACGTGGGGGGGGGGATATTGACAGAAGAACCGAGCGCCAAATCGATGTGTTAAAGAAATACACTAAGAGAGATGCCGAAGCCAATTTAATCCAAGGTAAGTGTGCTTACGGAGCCAAGCTTGAGTACCCCTCCTCCATCATCCAGCTGAACTCTGGACACATTGACCGTGGTCAGGCCTGCCAAGTCCTGACTCTCCCACAGCAATGTTCCCTCAAATCCCTGTGGACACAGGGTTACACACACAGATAGAGAAAGGACGCCCAGGTTACTGTAGAATTCAAGGGGAGGTGTACGATAGGGAGGTTAGCATTTACCTCTGCAGTTGCCCATGCTGTCTAAGCTAGTCTGAAGGTTAGTTATGATACCGTTTATCACATACAATGCACACAATCTGGCCAGGGATACCCTATTTGACTATATATCATTACACATCGTTTTCAGCTGTCTCATACCTCTTCCGCATTATCGTCTGACTTTAATAATTCTCAGAGTGAAGTATTGTAAAACAAGTCCTTTGCAAATGACCAGGGACTGTCCATTCAGATGCTTTACTTTATTAGAATCTTCATTGGTCTTCTCACCTTGGGTAAAATGAACTGTTCCACTGGTTTGTACCACAACCCCTGAACACTGGTTCCAGGACTGAGAGTGCTGAACCGTGCAGTCACCACGGCTTCCTATTGGGGGCACAAAACTAATTTGAGAACATCTATTTAACAACTCAGTGAACAGAAATCAGGAAAACACTTTACAGGATGCATACACAGGCACATGTTTTCAAATAAATAAATGAATAAAAAAATAATAACGTGATCGAACAAGAAGTGCTTTTCCTATGCAATCTTTTTTTTTTTTTCTTCTGCAACCCTGATTAGTGAGTCTGTACCATGCCTGTGAAAAATGCAGCTGCACTGTCGCCCCAGGAGTTCATCACATCCAAGATCAGAGAGATTAAATAGTCAAAGGAATTCAATTTCCAGAGAAGCTGAAAGATAAGACTACTTAATTTTGTGTCTACGAGTTTATCTCAACAGCTTGTCAAGACAGTGAAGGATTAATAATTTGACTTCAGTTGTGCAACACTGACCCTTTTCCCTACCTTACCCTGCCTTACCCCATTTCATTAACATTAGAAATAAGCCTATGCTTAACTCTGAGGTGTACATTTCGTTGTTATGCTCCGAAATACCAAATGGACAGAAGCCGAAAAACAAAAGGAGATTCGGAGATTCTCAAGCAAGAAGTCACTGTGGAGACAGCAGAACTTTCCATTGACTCCAATAACGCTTATCATTCTATTGGTTTCCATGTAAAACTCTACTCCCACCCCTGTAACATCATCTTCTCCTATATCAACATATATATATATTTTTTTTTTAATCGTTGACCGATGTTGATGGTGAACATTTTGATAAACTTGGGCGGCTCTCAGGATTTTGTTTCCTTGTTTTGTCACACTTACCTCCTGATCCACCTGAAAGAGCTTTGCTGTCACGTTGCCACGGAAATCCTGCCGTTGGCCGCTGGGAAAAACACCGAGCCGTGTGATGACGACCGGGTGGAGGACTTTAAAGTCCAGACTAACAGCCGATACCTCTGAGGGGACCAGGACTGAGGGATCTGGGACATTCAGTATGGCCATCTCCTGGCCTGCCACTGGGAAGGTAGGACAAACAAACAAACAAATAAAGTCATTAGACACATGCTTCTTGAGTGGAAACATATCAAGCCATTTCTCAGAATTATCAGAATACATTCAGTATATACCTAGGCACTGTATATCTACATTTGTACTGATCATCATGTTTAACAGCGGTGTGTTGCTCCAGAGGGAGAAAAATTTTGGATCCTACAGGCAGAGAACACATATGAGGTCGGTGACCAGGCGTCCCGCTTTGCGTTTGACCCTTTGTCCCGCATCCCGCATACTGAGATAATGTCCCACATTTCATTGGTCATTTGGTTTTTAATTGTGAGAAATAAGAACACACAGATGTGTTCTTTTACCCGCCCGGCACATGAGGCGCTTATGCAGTTGCGGCATCGTTTCTACTCTATTTAATAGCGCTACGTCAAAAGAAGCAAATGCAACATAGCTGAGCTTTTCTAAAAGCTTGGCTTTCATCCAATGGCTGAGAAGAGAGCAGTGAAGGCAGTCATCAAGAGGCTGTTACGGCCGTCCGTCAAACTGTGCAAACATGGGGCCAGTGAACTCCTCTGCTACGTCAAAAACCAAACTTACACAAACTTTGCAGATATGAAGGTAAAAGCTACCAGGCAACATCATGGCCACAAAGAAAAGAAAATGTTCTTTTATCCCTTCATCCAACAGAGATTTTGGTTTGATATAAAGAATGGCATTGAAATTGTTTTATTTTATATAACATTTTATTTTGTGCCTTATTTACGTTGTAGCTGGATTTGGTCAGGAGTATAACTTGAAAGACTTGAGCTGCATGATGCCTGCTGCTTTGCTTAAGGACAGTTGCCTTTGATGAGCCTGTAATGGCCAATGCTTGTTGGATGTCTATCAATAAACACGTTAGGTTACAAAATTAGTGCGCCTTTGGGATGATCATATCTTTCATATGGCAAAAGCTGTAGCCTGTATCTTTTATGGCCTGACTGGTGTGCGGTGTTTCGTATTCAGTTAGATAGACATTATATCAAAGTTTTATGTTACCCCTTGGCATTGGTAACATGTCCCACATTGTCCTACACAAACTTATTACTTCAACCACATTTGGTCTCTTTGAATCTGGTCACCCTAGTCTGAGGGTGTGTATTGGTGTATATAGACTATAATGAGTTTATGCGTGTGAGACTTGTGGAAGCCATAAAAGAGAGCTTGGATTCACAGGAATTGAAAGAGAGGACTGTATGAAAAGTGTCTATTTGGCTATTTGTGTATGTGTTTTAATGAAATGTTTGCAGTTGGCATTGAAACCTCTTATTTTGTAAATATATTGAACACAAATTTAAAAAAAATCCCTTTAAATGTGTTTTCCATATCTCTTTGACTCTCTGGTTAGGTAAGCTCAGAATTCTGCAGTCATGCAGTATACATGTATGTGGTCTTTTTTGTATGAACGCGTGTGTAAGAGAGGGTGAAGACACACAAGAGATCTTAAACAGATGGAGGCATTTTAGCATGCCACTACACAATAATCCAAACATCAGCACTTTGAGAATCTCTTGTTTGGGGTGTGTGTGCGTGTGTGTGTGTGTGTGTGTGTGTGTGGGGGGGGGGGGGGGGGGTCTCAAAGGCAAACTTTATCGCAGCGGCGAGGTCTCTTAATTAGAAAAGAGCTCTTTATTACCCAAGAGATCAATGAAAAGTACAAGGCTGTTAAAAAGGAAGTGGGATTCTCATTTTACTTCTTCAACAAGACTTCCCTTTCTCCTGCGTTCCTGAGACAAAAGCCAATTAAACACCATGCATCAGAGAAAGAGAAGGAGCGAGAGCTTCACTGGCGGAGCAGATGTTTCTCTCTTTAGCTTGAAGTGATGGGAAGCCGTAAGCTTTTGGTGCCACGCAGAAAATTCTTTTTAAAAGGGGGTAATTAGCATACTCAGCCTAGCAATCATGTTAGTAAAAAAAAAAAAAAAAAAGAAAAAAGGAAAAAAACAGGGTACGAGAAGAAAGAGAAAACCTGAGGGTTCCCGCGGAAAGAAACGCACAAGCCTATTAATCCTGCACTTAGAACAAGCCACGCTTTTAAACATAAGATTTCAAAAAAAAAAAAAAAAAAAAGGCATAATTGTGTTTTACCACAGCTGTGTGCATGCCCACTCTCCATCAAAACATTACAGCCACTGAAGTCCCACTCACGGCTTCACTTCTGTAAAGGCAATCATGCCTGCCATTTCCAGCTATTAACATAAGCTATACAAGGAGAGCGAATGTTTGGGGAGGGGGTTTGAAAAAAAAAAAAAAAGAAAAAAAAAAAGACCAAGGTGAATGGCAAAGTCAACCATGCTGCTCTACCAAATATTCCATGTGCATTAACCATTCGGACAAGACCTCGTGATAAAACTTATGAGTCTTTCTCGACTTTATGAGGTAGTCTAGGATGAGCAGAACTAGCAGGCAGCTTTTGACTAAGAACAAAGAGTTAGGATGAAAAAAAAAAGAACAAGAAGAAGAGGAAGGAGAAAGAAGAAAAAAAAAAGGACTGTACTTCAAACTACATTTTTGAGTAGTTCACTGCCAGCTAGCTTCAAAACAGAATTATCACAGAACTGCTCGAGTAAAAATGTTGGAAGATATCAAAAGCCGAAAACTAACGCAGTTCTTTAATATATTTGTAAATTCGACCGCAAAGACAGGTAACATTTAAAAGGGTTGACTTAAGAGTGGTTTTAATGGCAGCTGCATTGTGTGAGTGTGATTCTCATTCACATCCATTAATACCTGGTTCAGAAATGTTGAGGAGGCTGCATGAGTAGGGATCCTCTCTGTCCCACTCCGGCACTGTGCAGCCATGCTTGCCGATGATAAATTTCACCACCACCCTGTGAGCGGAAAGAACAGAGCTGACAAACACATCAACAGTGTCTTCGCAACCTTGAAATGTTCTTTTAATGAATGCAAAAAGTCATGCTAATTAAACCAACCACCGCAAACACAATTTGAAAAGGAATATTAAAACACAAATGAATATAGTGATATCATTTCAAAGTCATTCAAGGGCTTAGCGCGTTACGTGACGGACAGAAACCTTTGCCTGCTGTAAAGTCACATGTGAATATAACCCTATTCATATTCATATTCAGATCTGTGCATTACCACTGGAAGAAGAATAGCTGTATGCTCTCATGAAACACAGGGGACTAGACTGTGCTGTGCATATACATGAAGGCATCTTTCTGTTATGTCAGTTTTAATGTAGTGGCAACATAATCCCACAAAGCTCTTTCCTCACCTCTAAAAAGCACACTACAAGTATACTCAGCTGAATAGTTTCATACGCAGTGCAAATACAGATTCAGACATAAAGACTCTAATACACAGACCCAAGCTTTTCTCCAAGACTGAATGTGTAGTTTTCATAGAAAACTCTCAGCGAAACACTCCAGTTATATGACTTGACAGCTCAAGCATTTTAAACACTCTGGATATTTTAAACTGTTACTAGTAATACATCTATACATAACGGGGATCCTTTATACCCAAAAGAACCATAGCCCAGTCAGAGCATCTATAAAGCATGGAATGTATTACCATGTATGAAACACTGGAGATGAAGAAAAAAAAAAACACATGAAAAACATAGCCATACATACCGGTTTTGGAATTGAGGGTGTTCTTTGAGGTATCCCAACCATGTGTCCCTTATTGCTTGTCGAAGTTCATGATGGTGTCTGGCAGACAAGACTCCAACCAGCACCTCACTTACAGAGTGCTGCTTGTCTATGATATGAACATTTGTAAATAGTCAATAAAGTAGAACTTATTTTACCACTGCAATATATATCTGCAAAAATCTGCAACATCTTAAAGCCTGTGACAGCATCTTTTTCTGTGAATTATTTACACAGGCTGTGGTGTAAATCCTGAAGTAACAATCACATTGAATTTTGATCTTTGACAACTGGGGAATGCCACTTTTATCTCTAGTGGAAGCTCAGCAGTGTCCTAGTAACAAGTATCATTATATTCGAGAGAGAAAGACAGAAAGAAAGAGAGAGAGAGGGAGAGAGAGTATATTATGCTGTACATTTTTCTATACAAAATACAATACGTGAGAGTCGTAGCACTCGTGCATCTGTGTTGCTACAGTAACGGTGTGATGTTGTTGCCAGGTAAATCCCTTGGTGTGAAAGGTGTCCATACACTGTTCAGTCACCACTACAGCCATTGACCTTAACGCGGTTAATTAACTATTAGGCTACCACTCACGGTCTTAACGCTGGCATCACGCATACAGAAACAGTGTAATGCTCCATAGTCATGATGTTTGAAGTTAGGGGAGTACTACTGCTACTAAAAATTTTAAAACCCCCAGCAACGCCCAGTTTGATAAATGTCATTACAACCCAGTGGATTTTTTTCTGCACTAAAAAGCATACACGCATGTCTAGTAGTTTGTTTTCAACTGTAGCTATACATTAAAATGAACAAAGAATACAGATACAAAAGACATACAAAAAAAACTAGCGGGTTAAGAAGTTGAACTGTTCGTCTCTTGTGCCTACCTGCAGCCTTGAAATCCAACAAGAAAGCAGTTTTGTCCGTGATTAACCAAAAATGCACTACGACCGCGACAACACACGGAAGCAAGAACAATGCTAAGCTTCGCATGGACAGACCCCTTGATTAAGACTACAGTGTTTAATAGACTGGAGGCAGGAAAGAGCTGGGGGCGAAGGTGTAAAGCATTGCCGAGTTTCCACCCGAGAAGTGCCATCCGACGGAGAGTACTTCATGTCTGCCTACTACGTGTGTTGATGGTTGATGATGTAAGAGTAAATGAACCAATAGAATTTTAGGGGCAGGCACGCTATGCCCTCTGGGATATGAGGTTCATAACATGAAAATAAACTTCATACGACAAGGCTCATGGGTTTATTTAATTGGTAATTGAATGTGTGTCGACCCGCTCTTTAAATTTGAATCCTCTCGGATATGTGAAAGATTTGAATCTTTTATTCACTCTGTTATAAATTTTAACTACACTGAACCTGATTCATATTTACGATTCTCTCTCTCTCTCTCTCTCTCTCTCTCCCGCTCTTTCTCTCTCTCTCTCTCTCTCTCTCTCTCTCTCTCTCTCTCTCTCTCTCTCTCTCTCTCTCTCACACACACACACACACACACACACACACACACACACGTGCACACTGCAGTATCCATAAAAACGATACAAAATACATGTGTGCATATCCAAAACTAATTCTTTGGCGTATTAAAATGCTTAGCTGAAGTATCCCTTTAGTGAAGTGATATATACAACAACGTGAGAGCAGGTCTGTGCAATGAAGATATCGTTTGAAACAAACAGTAGATATCAAAAAAAAAAAAAAAAAAAAAAAAAACCCTAAGAAGAAACTTATGTCATGAAACCAACAAAGCAAGACCTTTGCACCCAAATGAAAATATATTCATTTGAGAGTGGAGTATTTTACAATTTGAACCACAAGGTGTCTCCACTGACAAATAAAACACTGGGTTAATTCCGAGTTGGCATCACGAGGACAGTACAGCAGCAACTACTTGGAACAAAAATCCTCTTTCTTCCTTCTGCTGAATAGCAGCTGCCTCTTAAAGTGACATCTCAGACGGAAGACATTGCTCTGTCTGGAATGAGGACAGAGAAAATGATTAGTTTTCCTTCTGCGCAAGTTAGAGGACACCCAATACCTCAGTGTCACACTGCACTCTGAGTCGTCTCATTAAAACCTCGTCCTTCCTCAGGGTCAGTGCTCACGGGCTGCATTAGAAGTCTGGAAATATATGCCAAGTTTTTCCTCACCATACTGTAAGTCTGAAATATTAAAGTCACAGTCGGCAAAATTGCCTACCGTTCAGCCGGTCGGTACCATCCGTGCAGAAACGTTTTGTGAACGACTTTTTAAGAACATAATTTCACCACCCCTTAACAAGTTTATTCAAGCTAGGTAATACTCTTCCAACCACCAAACCTAAAACTGGGACAATGTACTGCTTATTTTTTGTTTACAGAAGACTAGCTACAAAATATGTGAATTTCATGGTCTCGCATACCATGTAACATTAGTAGAAGTTTTCCTTGCATCGATAAATAGTACTGTATATATATATATGAATGATACCACCTCTTCAGCTGCAAGCCCCAATAGATCAAATAATACATAGCTGTGATAATGGACGTTTTTCTTGACCTTGATTTCATCCGTATTCAGACAGATTTGAAATGAATGCTTGGTTTATTCATTTGTATAGCTGCACAGGTCTACACATCCAAACTTCTACAAGAGTAAAGTGCAGAAAAGTACCAATAAACCCATACATTAAGGAGTCAGTATTTTAATAACAAGGAGTCTCAAAGCTCTAATATATTATGTATACATATATATATATAGGTTTTCAGTTCATGCAAGTTACTTTTTTTCTCTCTTTTTTTTTCAAAATTCATAAATATTCAGTATTCATAATTATGTTTGTGTTCATCCTTAACCTCTGGGCTACAGGAATATTTTCAAGTGACACCGATCAAAATGGCGGGTACAGCACCTTCATAAAAAGATAATAGTTTTGCTGTAAATGTCCAACTGATGAAACAGCTTGATATCTTAGGTCAGTCAGTGTTGGGGTCAGAGGTTGTATACCTGTGACATCACAGTAAGGCAATACCTAATTCAAAATGAATAATATGTCTTATTCAGCATTTTAAATTTACCACTCGGGTACTCTACACAACCAAGGGTTCAAAAAAGCTTGTCCAAATCTTAAAATTGCTTTTAGAAAAGTAAACATCAGCTGATTTGAACTGCTGCACACTTTCAAAAGGTTGTAATTATTATACAAGTTACAGAAGCACTAGTGCCTCAGGAGATAGTCACTGCCGTGTATTAAAGAGAATAACACTTGTTTTGTACAAATGAACAAAGGCTAGGCTAAGTTACAATGTTACAAAGGAAATATAAGACATTGTGCTTCTACTTCTTTTGTAAATTAGAAAAAAAAAAAAAAAAAAAAAAGACTGTGTAATTACAGTGTGGAGAAAACGCCGTGGTCACAGTACTTGGCACTCTTTACGTACACTCTATAGAGATCCACAGTCTCTGCTGAAGAGAAGAGACAGAGAGAGCAGAGACACATGCAGGCCTTGGCTTTAGCAATTCTGTCAAAGGCCATGCCGTTCAGTTTAGCACAGGCAGACAAAAAAAAAAAAACGGTCAGAAAACATGCCCAGGTTATAAATAAGGCCAGTCAGAAAACAAACAAACAAATAAACAAAAATATTAACAGTGGCATAAAACCGAATAAACAAAGTCCCTTAAATAGTGGGTGGTTTTTATTAATTCTACAGTGACATAGAGGATGACCGCTGCCAGTAATTGAAAAGGTCAAAAAAGGGATCGGATGGAGGGACATTTAACCTTGAGCTTTTCACTTGTGGTATAAATCCTGCTTGGGTTGATTAGTCTGTTGGAAAAAAAAACCTGCAGTATTTTAAATTCTTTTAATACTGAACATATATATTAAAGAAGGGTTACAAGTGTGTGATAAAGTTTGCTATCCTGTTGACAAGTCCCCCTATGCTGTGTTTGTGTGTGTGTGTGTTTGTGTGTGTTTGTGTGCCAGATGGGACTTCAGCTTGCTCAGTGCCAGATCTGACATCTGTACAACTCTGTCCCCATCAAAAACACAACAGATGCACAAAACAACACATGAGGGACAAAGGCCATACCATGGGAGAAATTTAAAAAAGCTCTAAAATGTTTTTATCGTCAAACTGTGTCCTCTAAAATAAACAGGAAACAAACCAATGCACTAAGAAGATTTGTCAGTTTTACTAATTAAATCATTAAATATTTGCAGATTATTGAGATACTTGCTAAGAATTTATGAATATGAGATAACATGACCCAGAACCACACTGGCGGCCATGATGGCAAAGATATTTCAAACTAGACTTAACATGTATCTGAATTACATGAGGTTATGGGTAAAACAGATCATATATGCACAGACATTTTTAGAGTGGAACCAGTGAATAAAACATCTAGACAATACTTAATGCTGTTTGTCATATATTCACAAGACCAGCAAAATTTCAGAGTGAAACTGTAAACAATATCAATACTGGCTGTCCTGAACTCAATTCCTTCAACAGGAAAATTTCGTTCAAAATTCCTAAGTATGTTTTGTTTCAATTAAAACATTTGCTGAACTAAATGGGGCAGTTGAGCCATTCTGATAACTATATATCCAAAACAAAATGCCTACATTAAGGTCAATCTCTTATTTAAGATCGTTTATAAAATATGTCCATTAAAAGAAAAAAAGAAGGGGAAAAAACCTGATAATTTCTCAGTTTTTCTGTGAGGATTTGAGGGTGGGGGACTTTAGTTTCCTGAGGCACATGAAAAATCTAGCAAACAAAACATTTTATATTTGAGAAAACAAACAAAAACAAAACTCTCATCTCAAAAGCAGTGAGCAACGCTGTTCTCGGATTACAAAGCAATAACAAACCTATTTAAACAAGACGTGAGGTCCTCACTGGATTGCCAGATAAGCTGAATCCCCCTCTCTCCCTCCAAAAAAGACCACCAGGAGGGAGCTGAACAACAACAGTGTGGCTGCTACTCAATTCAGCTCAAATGCCAGCAGCCAGGGTGTGGCATCCTCAGGCCAGAGCCTGCCCCTATTCCCAGGCTCAGAGGATGGTACAGAAGAACTTTTTCTCCCTGAACGGGTTATCCGAGGCAGGCACAGGAACAATGAGGGGGTCCTCTCGTATGTGAGCGTCGCAATAAGCCATCAGGTCAGCGGCAGCTTTCGACACCTACAACATGGCAACCGAAACATGAGGATAAATGGTTTTTGCTGTATCTTCAATATATAGTTATTTTACATGAAAGTAGGAAGTTAAACTGAATATAATTTCAGACTCATGAAAAATAATGAATAGTGTACATTTCTGTTCCACATTAAATATGCTTCAAAATATGATGCTTATCTTTTACATAACACTCCTCCACACACAAACAGAAATGAAAAATTTGTACTCTTCTCCAATAACCAAAAAATAAGCCATGTGTCTGCATGTTGCAGGTGTATCTTGCATGAATCTCACTGCCAGTCTGTCACTGAGTAGGGGAGTATGGGTAAAAAGTAAGCAAAAGGCTAACATAAAGAACATAGGGGAAAAAATGAAGGAAGAGAGAGAATCCATGTTTCATTGTATACATAAAGGGAACATTCATCATCTAGCTACGCAGCTATAAGTGACCAAGTGAAAGTAGGCCAGGGTACTGCGGGAAAAAAAGGCATCCGTCTATAACGACAAAAATAGATAATTGAGAATGGGTGCAGTAAGTGAACACACCACAAATGCATGAGTGTTCAGGTTCATGGTCTGTGATAGGAACAGTCTGATAACGGCACTAAACACAGCAATTAGAGCAGACAGCCCTCTGCCAGACACACACACAAACAAACACACACACACACACACACACACACACAGAGCCGCAAAAACGCATACACACATACAAATGCACAAAACAGTAAAAGCATTGACGTACACAGATTTAACCATATTTTTATACACAATTAAATCTATACAAACACACACATTCATATGCACAGGAGTAGTATAGCTTGCAAGTGGGAGACAGAAAGACACGAGAGGGAGAGAGAGAGAGAGAGAGAGAAGGGGTGGGGCAGAGGGAAGACAGACTGACCTAAACATCTTTCTGCGCAGCCCTTACACTTCAGAGGCAAGCTCTTTCCCGAGGCCTTATCTCTGGAACTCTCCGTCCATTTCTAGACTGACCTTCATGTTACCTCACACATCATATACTTGATGTGAACACATACAAGCATATCCATCATTCATTCAGTAATCCAGTTTGTGGGGTGAAGAGTTTATCTGCTAGGTGGAGTGACACAGCAGGGAGGGCATTTCAGTAGAGGAAATCCAGAATAATCACCACACCCTGTATTTGAGATGAATGATAATAGCACAGGCTAATTACGGATAATGCCATTAGAACTATCACACAGACAGAGTCAGGGATGTGGAATTAGAGATTTTCTGTAACATTTGCCCCTACATTGACAGGAAAGCAAAACCTGGAGCACAATATCATAGTATAAATCCTAACAAAACAAAACAAAAAAAAACAAAAAAAAGCAGAAGAAAGAAATGATGTAAGAATTGCAGTATGCTGGCTATATGTACGCCATGTCCAAACACTGTGGTCTTACATACCTGCGAAATAACATGGAACAAATCTATGAAATTATGATTATACAAAAGATAAAAAAATGATTCTTTACTGATAGTAGCATATAGCTGATTAAAACCAACTAATAAATTTGTCACAGAATGATTCAAATTGTGACTTGATGCATGATTTCTCATCTCTCCATACCTGAGTTGGGGGCTGTTGGCCATTTGTATGTGTTTGCTGTGGCTTTAAAGCAGCATAACTGATTCAACTGATAATCAAGCCTTTAAATAGATCCTTAAATTAAAGACTATGATAAACAAGGGTTGAAAGCAGTTATCTGGTTCATGTGAACACCTAAAACAACACACGCAACCAGATATATCTATAATACAGGTGTAGTCATATATTCAGCGTGTGCATTGCCCTTTTGCTTTTGTAGGACACACAAATGAATAGGACAGGTTGTGCTGACTTGAGCTTCTGAGTCAATCACTGATCAATGTAGGTCACGGAGCAGTGGCGCTAAGTTTGTTCTCCTGGGATGTTCCCGTGCAGGGCGAAGAGACACACTCAGCTTATGCATTTCTACAGGAACATCCATTATAATTAGAGGCTAGAGATGCCCTCATGGAACAAACACAAACAAACAGACTGCAATCTACACAGCTATCCAAAAAGATAAACATACAATGAGAGGTAAGACTAAGACTAGGAAGTGACAAATCTCATCAATGGTTGAATGAGAACATGTATATTTTTGAACACTATATATTTTGTTCTCGTTAACACAATCACACCTTTCACCCCAAACATTTACCTAAAACATTTAGTCTGGTCAATCTGCATTACGTGAATATTTTTTAAAAAGCAAGGTAAATAACAATATCTTTCTGAAGCACACCTTAATGTATGACAGTACACAGTATCCATATCCATTTGACAAATTCTGAATTCCATCATCTACGTCAACAGCATTGAGAGTGAAGTGTAGTGGCTTGGGTACGTATGAAGTGGGAGAGAGAGAGAGAGTGGGGAGGGGGTGTTTGTGGACAGTCAGCCAGCAGGGATACGAGGCTCAGCTGTGAATGTGAGAAATCTGGGGCTCTGGGCAACATGTAGCAGTCACAGCCAGATGGTCTTCTCTGTGCTAGTGACCCACCTGTACTCACCCCAGAAACTACATTTCCCATAATCCCTTGCCACAACTCTCTCTTACTTCATGTACACAGTTAAATAAGCTGTCCATAAACCATTCTGTGAAATTTAAAACAAGGTAACAGAAGAACTGCAACTAAATAAAACAATTGCTTATAGCTGTTTGCTAGTTGCAATTAAATTAAATGAAATGTGTATACCTGCTTGCTATGTAAATATAATCTTACAGTACTTATGCCTTGAACACAAGCACAAAGCAGTGCACATCTACACTGTGTAACTGCTAAGGTTTGCTAGTCAACCACAGCCGCTAATCCAGAGGGCAAGCCCATAAGGTATGCATGTCAAACAAGGGTTAAGTATGAGTGTGCATAACTGCAACATAGCTGTCATTTCAGAACTGCATAAACACAAAGCAGGTCCGTTATAGTATTACACAGTATAAGGACACTTGGGAATATGGGAGTGGAATAGTCCCAGAGACCAGTGCTAGCTGCTGTGCTTCTGGTGTCATTGAGTGCAGTGAGGGTGTAATTACAGCCCATAACCCACTGATGAAGGAGATCCCTGCTAATTAGCACATATCACATTCTGCCATGTGATAGAGGAATTAATGAATGCACCCATCCTTCAATCATCCAAACACAGACTTTGTTCCTGAGACTACAGCCGTCTCCCTCCCTCCTGAGAAGCCAGTAATTAGATTTGAAAGATCAGTGGAGGACTCCATCCTGTTTCTTACTTACTTACTTACTATCTCTGGCTCTCTCTTTCTCTTTTTCTCTCTCTTTCTGTCTCTGTCTCTGTCTCTGTCTCTGAGAGTATTTCTAATTTCCATGTGAACTTTCATCAAAAAGTCTTCATGGTTTTACACTGCAACACAAGCATACGTAATCAAGCAGGTTAAAAAAGTTCACCAGATTTACACAATGGTACAATCGGGGTTTGTTTTTACCTCATCGAAAGTTTATTGAGATGTAATTTGACTTGCTTCATGGACCTTAAAGATACAGTTTCCATTTTTTTTTTTTTTTAAGAAAGTGGAGGGAGATAAAAACGACCTTTGTAGTGCTGACAGAGACTGTCTCTGAAAGGGAAGCATTCAGGACAGGGTAACAATGCTGATCACAGTGCTTCAGAGCCGGGAGGCAAATGCTGCCCGGCGCATGAGGAGCATACTGAATCAGATGATGGTATCAGAGCTGAGGTGTTCAATGCAATGTCCACAAGAGGAGAAAGGAGGGAAGGAACATCTCTGATATGCACAGAGATAGATGCCTATGGAACTCTCCACGTTCAAAGTCTGTACCTAACATTAATTATAGTCTTCAGAAAACTGTAGGCGGAGGAAAGGACTTTGGGTTTGTTTGGGGGTTTTTTTTGGATGCTGCAGGTGAGGAATCTCATTCAGCTCCATTAATTCACTAGGTTTTGGTGATGTTCTTTTAAACTGTTATCGCACTCTCTGGGCATTAAGTATAAAGCGTTCCAAGTCTCTAGGTTCACACTCCTAAAGCATTACCCTATCAGTGGTGAGTTGGTTGCAGGAACCACCTTTTTCTTGTCCAGTACAAATGGCATTTCATATGAAACATCTCTATTTACTGACTATTAACATAAGATATGTAAGGACAGTGTGACCTTTGGTATCAGACTGTCCTCCATACAGTATCTATCTCGAAGAGGTAACTACACAGTCTGTAAACACGTAAGTGCAAAGTACAGATGAGGTTAATGTTACTAAGGACATTAGGCTACTAGTGAGAAATATAAAACAAGGTTTTAAGCCTAGGTTTTAAGTCTTCACTGATACATCATTTTAAAAAAGTGTAAATCCAAACTTTACATTACATGAAACAATCACTGGGAATGAAAAAGCACAAGCCAAAGGCAATATCTGATTTCATGGATATGTTTGCAGTCTGCAAAATGATCTAATCCTATCCAGTGAGTAGAGTATAAATAGAGGGAGAGGTAGAAAGCTTTGTAGAGTAGCTCCATCCATCTTGCTCTTGGTAAATGGCCTGAGCCGATCCTATGTTTCTTCAGACTCCCTCTGCCTTCCTCCATCACACACTCTCTCACACTCGAACCAGCAGCCTCTTCTCATTGCCCACGGTAACTCAGTGACTACTGGACCTAATACTCATGCCTTACTACTGCTATTACTACTACTACTACTGCAACCACTACTACTACTCCAACCGCATTGAGTGCTTCTATTAAGAAGAAGAAGAAGAAGAAGAAGAAGAAAGAGAATGATAATGGTGCTGGTGATGACAAATCGAGTTGAGGTAAACCTTCAGAAAATGGATATTTAATTGGTCAGTAAGGGAAAAAGTGTTCAACTGTTCAAAACTATGAAAAAATACAATGGAACTAAATGATTGTTAAAATGATAAATATTGCCAGCTGTCTCTGACTGATAATAAGGCTAGAAATTCTGAATGAATAAATGTCTCCAGAGAGATGGTAAACATATCAATGGCGAGCCCAGAGGAGAACATAAGACACGGATGAATCCAAAATGATTCATGCACCATTGATAACATATGACTGAAAATGAATATTGTAACAAACCCATTGAGAGTAATGTACTTTTTCCTTGAGCATACAGGCAGATATTGGCAACACCCACACATCTGTATATGTAAATATGTGCACACACATACACACACGTACACACACACGTACACACACTCAGTGCACACTGTACCTTTATTCTGTCCATGCAGGCCTCCATCTTCAGTTGTTCCACAGCTTTCCTGGCCTGAGAGATGCTCGCTGTGCTGTTGTTGGCCATTCCGTCTTTCATGGCTGGGTCCTGTATTGCAGAGGGAGAGAGAAAGCAAACACACCTTGCCTCTGAGACAACACACATTTTCATCACTGAAATCTGGCCACGTGGGAGTCTTCTGTGTAATCAAAGTCAGGGTGGAATATTTGGAGTTTAACTCTCTAGTGTGACAGGAAATTTGAATTAGTCATGGCCTGAAAATGCTGTGCTATGTGTGCAGAATTATTTGAAAAGAAAAAAACAAAAAAAACAAACAAACACACACATACACACAATTAGTGGTTTTGGTGGATTTTTAGAGTAGCATAATGTATAGAAAACAAAATGGACTGAAATCCAATCAGTAACATGGTACAGAATATTATTGCTTTCCACTGATATGACCCTTTCGCTGAGTATTCAGCATATGAGATCAATGTGTATAATCTAATGCTTTTTATTGTTGTTTTTCCATGCGTATACCTCTGTATTCAGAAAGAACATCTAGAGAGGTCACTCAGTGTGCTTTTGCTGCATGAAATGTAGTATAAATAGGTCAAAGCAACACACTCCATGCCTTGCATATGTTTGGCACCCTATGCTCTCCAAAGCAAAGACTAACCCAGGGAGAAGATTCCCCAAGAGTTCCCATTTCTGCCACAGGCTAAGAGATAAAGAGAGGTGAAATCAAAAGCCTGGCTTTAAAAGACATTCTTCAGTTTTCATCTTTAAATGCCAAAACTTATAGATAACATATAGGAAAGATCTCTGCATTTCACAAACCTCAAAATCTCTTAGTAAACACTTTCATTATAAACAATTCAATAGATCCGGAGGAAAGAACAGTCAATCAATCAATCAGTCAATCAATCAGTAAGTCAATAAATAAATAAACAGTTTCAATTTAACCTTAAAATGTCATATGGTCATATGGTGGAGACGTGAACATTTAAACTACAGAATTGTTGCTCAGGAAGGTACCACCGAGAAATTTAAGTTCAACATTTTTTTCTCCGTCAAAATGACAGGCTTTCTAAATAAAGATGAAATATACATAGTTGGGATGTCCCATGTATTTTAGGATGACTTTCAAATAATCGACATTAGTAAAGTGGTATAACAGTGTTTAATTCATCTCATATAAATCTAATCGTGTTTAATTACAAGGTTGTTCTACTCTATGTTCTATTACTGATGCGTTTTTCTATTCCCTAAAAGCCTTACTAAATCCCCCGAACATCTGTTACTGGCCTACGAGTGTTTAGACCAAAACACTAAAACGAAGGGAGGTATTTAATGTAAGAAATACACAAAAATGATCAATAAACTTTAAATCTGCGGGTCGTGCGCAAACATTCGACCATGTTTTCAGTGATCACAAAACATCAAGGCGTAGCGTCATTCAGGACGCTCTGAGTGAGATCGGGCTGGCAATTCAAAACCATTCTGATATTTGGGCGCGTGCTTAGCCCACAGTTTGGACTTCAGACGTTGGGTTGGGCTTTAAACACAGAAACAGAAATAGTGGAATTCTCTATTTTACAGGCTGCCCCCAAAATGATTTCCAAGCTTGGCCAGCGATAAGCTCTCGTGTGCCTTTGGTCGTATGGTATGCCAAATATAGGGTAGTACAGTCGCCAAGCCTCCATAGCACCCATCGCATTTAATTTTTTTGTTTTTGACAGCGCAGCTGCTCTCTAATTACGATATTTAAATGCAAGTAAAATACAGCGCCGATGCACACACTTCCTGTTTTGCTATTCGTAAATATCATTTCAAATGCTGATAGAAATAATTGAAACGTGGTAAATTTGGCTGTGCAGTTGACGTTTTGATGTGCAATAGTAATTACCATTGCTGTAATAATGCCCGATAACATTTTATTAAGGTGTCACCTCCCACGCATTTCACACAATGTTTGCATAAATGACAGATGAAAAATAGTAACATGCATACTTACCTGAAGTGTGTCAGTGATCAGACTCCTCAGTATTAGAAAAACGGGGTCGGCTCCACCCTACAAAAGCTTCTGTCAAATTAGGATTCAAAACGAGCAGAAAACGCGGAGAACCCCGCACCAACTCGCGCTGAGCCCCGTCTCCGTGTGAACCAGTTTATTGATGATAGGGAGGGTTCTTCATTGGCTTGCAACGCCGAGTCTTTCCCCAATTTTCAAGGTGCATCTACGCATACTGTGCTTGACAGCCCCTCCGCTCTCTTTCAGTCTTCAACGATGGGCTTGAGAAAAAAAGACTAGCAGATGCCAAGTGGATGGGAAACCTCGCTATGACGCAAAAACGCAAGATACGATAAAGGTGTCAGTCTGACATCAATGAGTTAAGGCCGTGTCATGAAAAGACGACCGGATTTAATGTCACACACTCATTGCTCTTGGAATACTGAGAGGTTGCATGAGCAAGACGGAGGGAGAAGATGTTATGGCAACCGTTTTGCCTGTGTTTGCGAAAAGCCAACGCTTGCGTACGTTTGCCCCCTCCCCAATCTGCGAGCGGGCGAAAATGGCATCCGCCGCATTCTCAATTTGCGTTATTGCAGCAGAGCGCACTGGGGATGTGGAGAGGCTTCCCTGCTTAATTTTACATCACCATTGACATCACTGGGTCTCCCAATTGGTCCATACAAGCCACAGTTACAGGCGGTACATGGGCGCGAGTCCCTTTTAGAGAAGCGCATCATGAACTCAGACTTAGGTTCTCCAGCTGAGAATTCGACCCCACCCCCACGCTAATATGAAGCATATACATTATATGCTTTAAAAACAGGGGGAAACAAGGAAAGGAAGGCGGGAACGCATGTTAATTTTACGCGTCTATACACGGATTCACGTCTCATGGACTCTTACATTAGTACACGTTGTGGACTCAGCAGGCGGTAAAACAACAAGAGAAATAAACTCAGGAGTCTTGGGGTGTAAGAGGCTACAGCTTTGTTTTACATTCCCCACTTATGTCAGCTGCTGTCCCGGTCCATAGGTGACAGATAAACGCTGTGGTTGTTCACGTACGTAAGAGGCTCGCGCAACTAATAACTTTACACGGCCTTGAATTCCCCCTTTTAACCTCATGCTTACGATTCCAAAGATGAATATCAATATATATGCCTTTGAAAATGTAAAACAACAGGCTGTTCTTACATCACATCATATCAGAAGTTTGTCAAGCTTGACAGATTACCACTAAGAAGGTAAGAAAACACATAACAACTGTTGGCTTCTTAGATATTTATATATATATTTATATATACTATAATGATTACTTTTTTGTCCATCCATAGATACAAAAAATAAGAAATCCACATCTCATTCAGGCCTCACCCTCTTTAACAAATTAAGAATAGAATGAAAAATGAATGTCTACACCTCTTCCAGAGAAATGCATGGGCAATTTCTGCAGTGTACACATCAAATTATCTTAATTTACATAAAGTTCAATCAATTCAACTAACATAAAAAACCCTTTTGTCATTTCCTTCTTTTTTGCAAGACAACTTCCATATATTAACCCACAGACTTCTTTACAACTGTCATCCAGTAACATTTCTACAACAAATCCTTTCATGCAACACTCAAAGATGTGCACAAATATGGGGAAACTGCATCGACACACATATAAACAGATGGGGGGGGGGGGGCATAAACAAGTATTGTAAACATCATTAGAGTCATCCCTAACAAGTTTTTTTTTTTGTCTCAAAATCTTTTGTTGATATGCTAACATTCTTGAACTCTTCATAAACAAAAACAGGACTTGATCCTCATCTGACACATTTGTTAAGCTTCAATACATTTATGTTTGAAAAAGGAGGCAAAACAATGAACCAAAAATGTAGTGGACATGGACAGGAAGAAAAACAACAAAAAAAAAGCATTCCCTTTCTGGTAAATAAAATACATGTGATTTCCACATGACTGAAACAAAACAAGACAAACATGCTGTTGTGAAACATCTGTAGAGGGTTGACAGAAGTGCACAATGTCCGGAATTCACAAATCCACAAAACCCTTAGAATAAGCAAGATAAAACACTGGACAATCCACCTGAAACAGCCTCACCAGGCAATATCCTAATGCTTCAGATGGATGTCTGCTTCACACATCAGGCAATAGCATTGTCTGAACTGAAGGTAAAGCTATTCAATGCTAATGGCTATGCAAGTTCATGATTTTTCTGCCAGTCACTGACTGCCAGTGTGAGAACAAACGGTCATGACTTCAAGAGAAACATCTTTTTTTCTACTTTTAACTGATGCTGCCAGTTCTGATGTTACAAATGATCTTATGGCAAGCCAAAGGATGCTGTAGTGGAAAAAAAAGCACAAATCCTGAGTAGTCTGGTTTGAACAGGGGTTAAGACATTGTAAGCTTTTTGTCACCATTAGCCAGTTTTGGCTGTAAACTGGAGAACTTCAGTAGCAATTTTTTTTATGCTCTGATATGAGGAATGTTTAAGGACTGTTTGGTGAAGACCAGACCACATTAATCTACATTTTATGAAGTAAGAGCATGAGAAACAGTACAGACTGCTTTAGTGAAACTTTTCTCCTACTGCACTGGCATCATCAGCAGACTGACTGACCTGATATAGGTGCGTTTTTATATAAGACATGCAGGATAACAGTCGGCATGAACACATCTGAATGGAGTATTCGTGGATCCAGATGATTCGTATGACAGAGTACTTAAAGAAACCTTAAAGAGAGCTAGAGAGAGTTTTGGAAAGAGAGACCACCAATCAATCTCTGGGACTACAATTTCCACAATACCTCCTAATAGGAGAAATATCCACTTCAGCAGTGGGTGGTAATCTGCGCTAGGCCTTCTTCACTCAGTCCAGATCCATTCATTCAGCACTACTCCCTCCTTCTAATGCTGTTCATTAATGCATTAAGAACCAAAGCTTTCACTACGCATCACCTGCTCTTACAGTGGATGTAGAGAGAACAGACTGTTAACATGCTCCGAGAGTGATTCTAACTTGGCTTGAATGGAACATAATGCAATACTTTCTTATCATTTCCTATGACATACTATTAATAGCGATAAGGGATGTACAATTAAATAAAACAAACAGAAAAAAGAAGACAGACACAGACTTTCATTTGATAATAAATAGCTCACTGCTCAATGGACAGCAGTTTGTACTAGCAAAGCAAACAGACATAATACAGCTGATAACGTTAAAACATGGTACAGGGTTTTGGTAAACATTGCACACATGGGCAGACAGACAGACACACACATACACACAAACATACACACACACACACACACACACACACACACACACACACACACACACACACACACACACACACACACTAAATCACTGGTTATCGCTCATGCTGTCACATCAATGAGGGAAGATGAAACATCCAGCCAGCCCTTTACAGAAAGGATCCTTCTCAGAGTGTTTACTCTGCGACAGTGTGGGTTCTGGGTGTAATCTAGAGTGGGACTGGAGTTCTTCCAGATGCGCAGATTGTAGTGTAAAAGAATAGCAGCTGAAATTGTGTGCAAACAGTTCAGCTTCAGTCCGTTTTCATTTTGAAAGGTCGAGGGTCAGACAGATGTGCGGGAACACAGACAGGATAGGGTTTTAAGGAGATTTTTTTTTTTTTTTTGTCAGGCAGGTACCCAACCATAGCAGCTTCTCAAGAGAGTCCAAAAGAAAAGCAAACAGAAAAACAAACAAACAACAAAAAAGAACAAATACACAAGTAATGAACACAAAACAAATTACGATTACAGGATAAACAAAACTGAACCAAAACAAATGGTTACAAAACCCAACAAAAGCACACTTGAGAAAGCATGCTGGGAAAGGCCTTCATCCATTCTGCTCGACAGATTATATACAGATTATATATACATAACACTAGCTTCACGCTCAAATTGAACACACATTCACTGCCTGCTCTGGCCCAGTCTGCTTGTGTGAATGTGGTCCCAGTACAAGGGAAATATCTTTGGGGCAGTCTGGTTAAGGGGCATGGCGTTTGTGTGCATGCTGGAACCTCCTCTTCTTAGGGCTGCAGGGTCACTGGAGGAGTCTCTGATGCGCTGGATCACGGGAAAACACAATTAGGAGGTTCAGCCTGCAGCGTAGCTACTGAGAAAGGAGTAGAACATGGGCAGTTTCATGCGTTGCTGGTCTCGTCGACACCACGCTATCACGGTTCCCTCACTGTTAGCCGTGTAAAGGTGGTGACCATCGCATGAGAATGTTAGACTGACAAGGAAAGGAAGAATATACAGAATGAACATGTATTAGATTACATAAGAAAGAATTATTTTTTTTTTTTTATCAAACTATGTAGTCATGTGTCAGAAAACTACAATACTACCTATGGAGACCCACAAGGGTAAATTTTTGGTCCATTTACTTTTTTTTATCAAACATACCCATAATGTTCCCCAAATTAGTTTGGTAAGAAAGGTGGACAGCTGACAGCTTCATAATACTAAATGGCAAGACCATTCTCTTGTTTATCGTGTCAGAAAAGAGATACATTAAGAACTGCTAGGTAAAATCCATTATCTGCCTTATACAGAACAACTCCATAACAGACGGCCTAGGCATTATTTTAGACTGTGACCTAAAACTAAAATTTCATTTTTGACAGCGTGACTAAGATCCCAACTAAACCTACATGATGATACATGAATTTAGTTTTTGTCATCAGCTTGGGTCTATAATGCTTTTTCTTGGGTAGCCTCAGAAAATAACAGAAATACTGAAATCTTAGTCACCAGAGTTAAGAGAATAAGAGAACACATTCTATTAATTTCCTTCAATCTGTGTTACAGCAACAGATAGCAAAGCCAGCAAGTACAACTGACCAGGCTGGTGTTAAAGTGGACTATTTGAAGAAAACTGTGTACAATGTGTTATTTCTATATATTTGTGAGTGTTTGGGGAGAAAAAGTACCTGATGATGGGCTTGTTGGATTTAGGGAACGTTATTTCTCTCACTGGTTTTAGATCCCATGTGCTCCAAAGCCTGAGAGGGTAAATGTGTGGGAGGGAGAGAGCAGAAAGAGAGAGTGAATGAAAGCAGTGGTCCACATAGGCACACATACATATACATCTAAATACATGTGTAAATCTATTCTGTTCTCTGTACCTCAGTGAAAACAGACAGGCTGGTCAGGACTAATACGATAAAAAGTGTATCATGATCTGTTTTGCTAAAAATTAAAATCTAAAAATGAAGTCACATGCCCAACCATGTTAATCAAACACATATAATCCTACTTATAGTGTCTTATCTGTCTGTACCTACAAGGGTAAAGGAAAGGTTTTCTTCCTCTGGTTAGGTGTAGTATATCTGTATTATTCTTCAGGATTTTATATGCTCACTAAACATAGCTAGCGTGAGGATATGATTATTTTCTAGGACAGGATAACCTAACGTGGTCATCTCTGAAGGACAGCTAGGCTGATACACGTATGTGCTCAATGGTGGGACCTGTGTCTCTTTGTGTCAAATTTTTGATGTAGGACTGGGCCAAAGGCTTTCACTGTTATACCTGACCACGCCATTCTCCAGACCACCAGCAATCACGTTGACTGACACACCCTCTGACTGATTGGAGAAAGCCACGGAGCAGATAATCTCTCTACAGTGGACATGACCAATCAGGTCACCGTTGACTGTCCATAAGCGCAAGTCACTGCCTCCGCCCACTGAAAACAGGATACGATATCATTCACACAGAAAACTGCACTTGGTAAGAGCAAAATTTATTACTATGATTTTGTCAAATACATTGTCTTTCTCAGGTGATTTCTTTAAACTTGCATGGACAAGACCATACCTGAATCACACACAGTAGCAATATCACCAGTAGTCTCACTAGCCGATACAGCATTGACAGGACTTTTGTGACCAGTTAGACTTTGGACATAGCATAGCCTAACAAGAAAAAGTCACAATTAAGACATCCATTCCACAAATCCTTATCTGGCTTTGAAATGATTTTACAATGACCAGCTGAGTAATTATATACTTTAAGTTCACATGTTCTGGCTGGTTGTTTGCTTTTAATGTGTAGTTCTTTTAAATAACTGCTACCACTTATAGTCTAATCACAAAGTCACCTGTTGAGGTCCCAAATGATGCAGGTACCATCTTGACTGACACTGATCAGAATGCTGTAAGGTTTACACACAAACAATCCCGTCACCTCGGCCGTGTGGCCGTACAGATGCACCTGGGACTCCACCTCCATCTCTGAGGGCTGAGGGAGCAATGAAAGGAAAAGCAGCACTTCAGTTCATCCATTCAAGAATAGCACATCAGACTATTATAAATAACATTCAAGAATAGCACATCAGACTATTATAAATAACATTCAAGAATAGCACACCAGACTTTTATAGATAACATTCAAGAATAGCACACCAGACTGGTCTAAATAAATTAAGAAGATTCTCTAGGATAGAGTCACAGGATTAAAAGCCAAACCGTGAAACGCTTTGAAGGAATATGACCATTTTGCCGGTTCTTATGAAATTTCCAAGAATCCAGCTTTGACATAACATCCCTCTCCTTCATTTTATTCATCCATCTGCCTTTTTCTGAGGTCAGTGCCAGCTCAGTTTCAATGTACTCAATTCAGTGAATTTCTTTAAACTAAATTCCCAAATCATATTTCTCCATGGACATTCGTCAATTCCAGAATCTAATTTGAAATTCATTTCCTAATCTGACAGAACTGAAAATGAACTGTTTCCAGCTCTGAATGAGTTACACAAGAGGAGAGGAGCTTCATCAAAATATGTCCTTTTAGACACAGAACAGAGCAGTAACCGAGAGCGTTTTCAAGAGGAATGTCATAATGTCAGACCTTTTACAGATAATACAGCGAGCTTCAGAACTTAAAAGAGGGGTTTAATGTTGCGTATGAATCAATATACATACAGAGATAAGAGAAAAACGGGGAATTTTCCAGCATGCAGAAATACGAGACAATTATGTTGATTTATGACAGGAGGTTTTATGCAGCCTCAATTCAACAGAGCGGAAACAATTTGCCTATCAAACACTATCAACAATCTGAAAGATGAGAGAGAGCAGTAGAGAGAGAGCAAGTGAGAGAGAGAGAGAGAGAGAGAGAGAGAGAGAGAGAGAGAGAGAGAGAGAGAGAGAGAGAAAGAAAGGCAGAGAGAGAGAGTTATGGGGAGGGGAGGGGGGGCAAAGCAGGGGGAAAGAATGATATGAGGTATATGAGGTACATAAGGACACAGCGTTTATGTTTAAACACAAACAGTATACATGTAGACAGCAGTACAAAAGGGCGATACAGAGGAGTCAGGCCCAGGAGACAGCAGGGACTGGGTGATACAGTGAAAGTGTGGTGAAAGGCTGTGCAACTCTCTTCATGTCTGACTCCCAGACACTGCCCACCTGTGGGCTGCAGGAAATGTGTTTCTAGGGCAACTGAGGAAAAAACTAATGAAGCCACTCCAAACAGCCCAGAGTGCTCCGGAGCCACGCCGCTCTATGGGGAACGATAATGGACGTGGGTGGGTGGGTGTGTGGGCGGCGAGTGCGGGGGAAGGGAGGCGCGTTGCCACAGCAACCTACCGTGGTGCTGGTGAAGCGGTTGGTGTAGGCGGTGATGACTCCACACTTACTGCCAGTGAACAGCTGGCAACCATCCGGCACCCAGGCACAGCTGGTCACCTATAGAGAGAGAGAGAGAGAGAGAGAGAGAGAGAGAGAGAGAGGGAGAGAGGGAGAGAGAGAGAGGGAGAGAGAGAGAGTGAGAGAGAGAGAGAGAGAGAGAGAGAGAGAGGGAAAGAGAGGGAGAGAGGGAGAGAGAAGGAGAGAGAGGGAGAGAGGGAGAGGGAGAGGGAGAGGGAGAGGGAGAGAGAAAGAGATGGCGATAAAGAGATAAAGTCAGGTTTCTATGTTCTGATTTTACAGCAGAGGGTGCCATGGAGCTTATCAATCTAAACTTCATGTCAGTTTGAGGGTTAAATATGTTTGGGTTTATTGAGGAAAAAACAAAAAAACAAACAGCACACATAACCACACTGATTCAATGTGATGTTGCTTAAGGCTCAGGTCTGACTGCAGCATACCTGGTGTAACTGGGAAGACTGGATAAAGTTAATGGGTGGCTCGCTCTGTTTGCTCTTCAGTCGAAGCATGTTGTCTGCGTAACCCCAGCTCAGGATGGCCGACCACTGAATGTCAGTACTGTGCATGCTCCTCACCCCTGAAAACAAAAGCATGTTCACATAAGTCCGACAGAGAGACTGAGTGTGTGCGTGTGTGTGTATGTGCGCGCACGTGTGTGTGTCTCTGTGCGTGAGAGATAGAGAGTGTGTGTGTGTGTGTGTGTGTGTGTGTGTTAAACAGTCGGTCTAATAGGAGTCTGTCCTTACAGACGGAGGGAAGTGGTGATTAGCCTTGTTGATTCTAATCTGTAAATAGAGTCTCTGTAGACTTTCATTACCCATGTTTGGATAAGGGGATATTCAGGCCGACAGATCCTCAACGTGGACTTGGATAAAGACTCAGTATAATTGCCTGCTGCGTTGTGTTGTGACAATGTCTATGGCCGTGAGTCAGCTGTTCTAAGGCTGCTCAGTCATAGAGCAGGTCTGTGTGACAGCCATGTGTCCTCTATATCTGTCCCAGTGCTCTGCAGTCACATGAACACACCCAAGGCTGACAATGAACAAATACTCAGTAGAGTGTATGTGTTGTGCTCTGTGGCGTGTGTGTGTACTTGGGTCAGTGGTAACAGTTTGCTGTGTCCTGTAGTTGGCATAGCTGCGTGGCTCTGTATTTCCATACACTCTGATCGCCAGTCAGCTGTTGTAACCAGTGTATGTAACCAGTGCAATAACAGACAGTTTCGTCCATGGTCTGTGACGTCTGTCCCGGTGTGTCTGTGTGCTTTGTTATGTTGATGTTGGAGGTTGCAAGGAATGAGACAGGCGTGTCTTTGTGTGTGTGTGTGTGTGTGTGAGCATGCATGTGTGTGTACTCACCCTGCTCCTTGCTGTAAATCATCATAAGGCAGAAGTTGCGGGAGAGGCCACAGATGGCTCGTGTAGGCAGAGCGAGGAGGGACCCGAATCTCTCTCCGTGAGGCTGGCTGAAACACACCACAGGGTCTGGGGCACTGGGAGAGCCTACGTACTCTCCCCATTTCAACCCCTTTATCCAGGGCAGAGGACTCTACAGGCACAGAGAACAAGCACCAGCACACCAAAATGTCACATTAAACCTTAAAAAACTTCCAACTCAAAGATCAACACTAAATACACAGCTTTCTTTTGTTTCCCCAGTCTCTGTATTGTGTAGCACTACGAGACAGCCTTCACTAAGCAAACTGAAAAGTTTTGGTGATGGTGCTCCACCAAAACCAGCCTTCTGTAAGATCACTGGATGTATATGACAAGGTTAGGAACCTTCTACGTGAAAAGACTATTTGTTTGAATTACTTCAGTCGGTTCCAGTTAGTTCAAACAAAGTAACACGAGCAATAACCCTCATAAAGATTTCCATATTTTGAATGTTCTGAATCATACAACAAATATGCACTAAGCCGTATTTCTCAGTGTGTTTCTGCTGTCTGTACCGGGTAAGTTATCTCTTTGGCCTGGTCCCTGTTCTCTCTGAAGGCCAGCTGCACCAAGAGACCCATAGCTGCCGGCAGCTCCCCCTCCATCATGAGCCTGGGGCCAGTCCTGCTGATGTGGGAGACATTGAAGAGCTGCCTGGGCGTCTGGCCGTAGGTTTTGATCATTGTCTCCAGAGCTCTGCGTTGGACAGGGTCCTCTACAGCAGACACATCCATGCCAAAGTAGGTCTGTGACAACACAGGGGGACCAAGCAAGGACAGAGAGTCAGTGTAATATGATTTAATCATTTGTGAATGCCATGACCTAAGAGATACAGTCAGAAGAAAGAGGGTTGCTCTGTCATTCTCTGTATTGAGTCTGATAGGCTTTTAAACATGGATGAAAACAGAAATGTATAAAGCTGCCTTTGAAAATACACCCATCAAAATTCTCATGAATAAATCAAACCAACACTTGGACTTATTTTGTAAATTTAAGCTCCTATGCCATCAGTTTAACAACTTCAATGGAAGCACGTCTAAAACACTTAAATACCCCTAACATATTTCACCAGTGAGATTCCAACAATCACCCACTTTTAGATTCTTCTCATTGAATAAGTCATAAAATTAGTCATTGCAATTATTTTAAAAACGACACAGTTTCTCTTATGAACGAAAAATACGTGCTTGAATCAGAAACCCTGTGTAGTGCACTGACCGCTGGGTGAAAGACGTTAATAGCTTGAACCGCAGCCTTGCCCTTCTGTTTGAGGCCAAACACCAGGTCGATCCACTGGCACAGTGTCTGGGAGACCTGGTCGGACTCCAGAGCCTGCCTGTGGATCAGGATGAAGAGGCGCGGGTCGTTCCGGGCCCAAGGCGGCAGGTTCACGTGGTTGACCCGTTCACCGTTCTGACGAACCCCGAAGTCAAAACCTGCAATGCCGAGATGCCGTGAGGTATCTACCCCAGTGAGGTTCACACAGACTTTCTATTTTTATGTATACAAATAAAATACAATTAATTGCAAGTAGTACATTCAGTTGAGATGCATCCATCATCTTATGAACTTCAAACAAATTTCGATTGTATAAGAAATCTTGATACTTGTCTAGAAATTGTCTAGAATGATTTCAGCATAGGTGAATGAGATGCTCTCCACAAGAAAGATAACAGAAAAAGGAGGAAAGACAACAGAGGAAAACTGACGGAGAGAAAGTTGTTGGAATGTACCTTCTCTGTTGACCAGGAATTCGGGCAGGTAGAAAAACTCTGGGATGAGCTCTTTGACATCTGTCATGGACTCGTAGGAAGACAGGCGCCACGTTGTGTTCATAGAGTGGAACGTCCGATCAGGAATGTCAAAGCTCTGGTCTGTGGGGGTCACAGAGATGAACGCCTTTCACATCACTGTCTCATTAATTTTTCTCATCAGACCAGCAAGATCAGAAGAAATAGGGCAAGGGAGCTGAAGTGGAAAGTGGTGGGTTTGGAGGGGCGTGTGTGTGTGTGTGTGTGTGTGTGTAAGAAAGACAGACTAATAAATAGATAGACAGATAGATAGAGAGAGAGAAAAAGAGTGTGAGAGAGATAGAGAAAAAGAAAGAATATGAAAGGCTGAGAGTGGCTTTTCAGTGCTAATACACATTTGTAAGAGTGTTGAACAAAGAGGTTTTAATCAGTTTCTTTACAGATCAAAAATCCTCTTCAACTGCCATCATTGAAAAATCCACACATGACTTTGAAGACCAGGTTACTCAGGAAATGCAGGTGGTATTCAATATTCAAACATTCAATATTTATGCAAAATGCAGATCATGAATTGAGGTTGTAAATGGGGATAGTGCTTTCAGGAAGCTGCACCTGTAGTAACACCCTGACGCACTGTCTACCAAATATCCTCAATAAACCAAGAGAATCAATTCCCCACGGAAACTGATTGCAATTACAGTGAAATCCAGATTCTGGAGTCTTCTCAGACATTAATATCACACTGCAGCATGTGTGTGAACTCAGTATATTCAGACCAACAGTCCAAAGTGTTGCATCAAAAGCAATAAGTACCAGCTGTTCACGCTGTAATACATCATACTGTATTATCTAATAAAAGCATCTGCTAAATGATAAACTTGTATCATATTTTTGTACTATATACTTTAATTCCATATTATAAACAGGCAACAATAATCGACGGACTATGCGTCTAACGTAAGATACAGCCAACTACCATATGCTTCACAGCGATGCTAAAATGCCACTGTGAGTGTATTACTGTTATTATAGAAACAGACTTTGCCCAACAGTTTCTAATTTAAAAATAAATCTTGTATGGCTGAAATGTGGTGGTCAGATACACTGTTCGTAGACTGATTTCAAGCACTAAGAGACTGTTATGCTCATTTTAGTCTGACTGGAACAACCAAGTCATGACTCAGTCTGTCCATTTATAGACATTAATAAAGGCCTGTCAGAAAGCCCTTAGAGCTGTGTGTGTGTGTGTGTGTGTATGTGTGTACGTGGAAAGCTCACCTTGGTAAGCTAAGAACATCTTGGTGAAGGGAGGCATCCTGACAAGGAAGTGGAGGACAGTGCCACTGTTGGAGTAGTGAGAGCCATAATGGTAGGGCTGCACGGGGGGCATGGGGTCATCCTCACGAGCGCCCTTCTTATACTCCTCCTCCAGATACTGCCCAAACAGATCCAAATGCTCACAAATGGATCACATATACATCCCTCTCTCTCTCGCTCTCTCACGCACACACAGACAGACACATACACACAGACAGACAGACACACACACACACACACACCACACAGATACAGACACAAATACACAGACACAAATACACAGACACACCCCCACAGACATACAGGGAAACACTCATCCTTGTTGATGTGATGACATGTATCCAGCATGCTCAAAAGCACTTTTAGTGAGTGAATACTGTTTATTACCCTGTAGTTGTCCACATAACGATCCTCCTTTTCTTTGGACTGCACTGCTATGGGTTTGCTCAGGTTTCTGAAAAATGAACCAAAGAAACTCGTTAATAAAAATGATGCAGGAGAAGATTACTGTTCTTAGGTAGATGCATTTCAACTTGATTCTCTATGCCAAATTATAAATGGTTCTTACTAACTGAACACCATGAACATTTCCCAGCATGTTTCACAGCAAAATTTGCTCCTGTTAAATTCACTCTAAGTGTGATTTTATAACCCTCATTTGAGACCACTTTTTCATCTTTAATATAAATCAACAATTACCAGAGTTGCTCACAGTTGCTCTGTCCAAAATAAAATATTTGACAGTCTTGCTACTATAGATAAACAATTAAATGACCAACAGTGCTGTTCCAAGAATGCTGTTCCTGTGTCTTTGTGACCGTTCCCTCTCTGTAGTTCTGTTTGTTCTGTAGCTCTGCTTGGCATGTGGCTACAGTGCCACAGACAGGACTCTGACCTGTAGACGCTGGAATCCTGGAGGTCCAGCGTCTCGCTGGTGTAGTCTCTGAGGATGAAGGGGAAGACGGGATACTGCATGAGGTCGTTGAAGGAGCGGCCGGCGTGTTTGTTGAGGTGAGTCAGGTATTCAAAGTTGGTAATTTGACCCGAACCCCACAGATGGGTCAGTGCAGTGATGTTTCCGTACTCCAACAGGTTAGGCAGGTCAGAGGTCAAGATGTTATGGTACACGTCATCACGGAACTGATACACGTGAAGAGGTGTGGAAAGAAGAGGACGGGTAAAAAGAAGAGACAAGATTATGGATTAGACACAGCAGTAAATTGACGGGAGCATGTCGGCCTGATTAACTACACTGGGAATCATGTAGGTGCTGTGTGGATTCTCTGTGTGATCTTGTGTCCTTTCAGACCCTGCTAATTACACTTCTCCACTGCACAGAGTAGGTTTCACTCTCAACACTGTCTGATACTGTCAATGGAACTCCTCCATTCCCTTGTTTCTTTGACAACCGCTAACAGAAAGTTAATCACACAGACACTTTACCTGGACTGTATTGTGCACCCATAGAGTATTAGTGGTACTGCATTTTTATTGTACTGGTCCAAGAATTTGATTTTTTTTTCTTTTATTTACCTTGTAAGGCATTCTAATTTAGAAATACTGTATATATACGTTTCACATGCAAAGGGGTAGAAATTAGGCCTGCAAGATTTGAGGAAAATCTGCAATGTGTGATCACAATGTACAATACTGGGATGACGATATGACTGGTGATAAATAAACAAATATTGAAGTGTACATGTTAGCTATACAGTTCCTATGTATTTCTGCTTTAATTGGTACACTGCTAACATAGACCTCGAACACTGAATAGCCTATGCCCACTGAATAAAGAAATCAAATCAATTATTTTGTACGATTGAGTATTAGGGCCACATTGAGTGAAAACAAATTTGAGATTTCGAGAATAAGGTTGTAATATTACGAGAATAATGTCATAATTTCACAAGAAAAAAAGTCATAATATTATGAGAATAAAGTTACAGTTTTACGAGAAAAAGTCATAATATTACGAGAATAAAGTCGCAGCAGCTGTCGTCTGCGATACAATGAGGAACGTTGAGCATCTTGTGGAATTATACTTTAGTATAAGTCTCACAAATAACAAATGACTTAATCCTCTAGTACATCAGCACCACATTATCCTAAGTATCAAAACATTGTGCAAGAAACTGTGATTGTGCAACAACTCAAGAGACAAACAGCAGTTGCCAGAAACAGGCTCAAGCTGCCATTGACTGCCCTCTAACCCGGTTTGTTGGTTGCTGGTAATGTATTTTCCTAAAAATTCTTTCTGGAAATTTCAGTTTTATTCTTGTAATATTATGAGTTTTTTCTCCTCAAATTACGACGTTATTCTCATAATATTACGACCATGGCCCGTGTATCCAGGGCTCCATCTGATGCAAATGTTTACATGCTGAGTGTGAATGTATGCCGCATGTAAACAAAATGATTTCTCTTATTCATCGTGTTTCAGGCAGTCTTCTGCAATGTGTTTATCGCGCATTTTCGTATCGCGATGACTATAACAATATGATTTATCGGTCAGCACTAGTAGAAATGAAAAATAGGGGAAATTTGAGGTGAAAGAAAACTAACCAGTAACCAGTAACCTTCTGTATGGGTTATATGCACTGTGGGGAGCATGTGCTGTACCTTTGTGTTGTCAAAGGCTATGAGAAGAGTCCTGCCATTAGTGAGGAAGATCTCCACAGCATTGTCTCTGAGCTGCCACCAGCGTTTATGCACCTCCTTTATCTCCTCATACGTCCAGGAGAATGACGCCGGCTCCGTCTCCCCGTGAGGGCTCTGTACCACACACACACAAAACAAAAGATAAATCAACAGATAAAAGGACTTGTCTTTCTAACACGTATAAACATAGCAAATGGCCTGAATAGCTGTTCCTCTCTCACTCATGCACACATCTCTTCACCTCACTCTAAACACTGCTGGTGAAAACATCCTGTGTCTTACTCATCCACAGAGACAGAAACCCAGTGAATTTACCTGGTTATCACTGGCCTCAGCCGCATTATCCTCCACAAAGTACATCCCAGATTTCCCTACAGATACACACACAACAGGGCAGACATTAACTGAGCTGTCACTGAAGATGAGACGAAAACCACCCCTATGTCTGGTCCGTTTATGTTTACAGACAGATAAGGAGGACACTTACCTAGCAGCAGCTCCCCTGCTGTCTCTCTAGAGGGCGCTACACTGATACACCTTCTTGTGAACCTGGGAGGAGAGGTATAACGTGATGCAGTTCATTGGAGACTCTTACTCTTTTTTGATACCTTTAACCTTAGACAAATTCTCAAACGTAACCGTAAAAAAATTCCTCTGACTGAAACTGGCAGACTGGTTAGTTTCTTTTAACATCTCTTTCCATGTGTACATCGGCATATTACAATGATTAAACATTTCCTCAAGAGATATTCCTTCAGACTGATGAGTTATTCATCACTCTGTCACACGAGAAAAGCATTAATGCTATATTTTACACCTGAGTATGACTGACGCAGAGGAAAACCTGTACATCCTAGAGCTTTGATCCTTTGATGCTAGAATACCTGATAGGCTCACTGGTGGCTTTGTCTTTCACCGTGGAAGAGAAAGAAGAGTGAGTTTTATCCTCAAAGAGAAAGGACAGCGGTGGTTTCACTGTTTCTGTATGAGGAGAGAGGACAGAGAAAGACGTGAAGAGTTGTAGTGTATTAACAACCACTTTAAACACAAGCAAAGCAAAGAAATGGAGTCAGAGTGGTTACTGCTGGTGGCAGTGCCATACCTTCATTTTTCCTCCGGTCTTTGAGTAAGTATTTATTGGGGATGGTGAGGTAACATCGCTGTAGACGTCGCCGTTCGCGGTTAGGACCCTCTGTAGGGTCCAATTGCCATGAGGTTGGATAGGAAGCCTGGTCATACCACACAGCCCTACAGATAACACACATTCATATAAATGGGCCAGTTTTAACACACACACACACACACACACACACACACACACACACACACACACATATGTCATCTTTACATACAAATGAAGGTTGCTGTTCTCTCATAGTTAAAGGGCATGTGGAAGAAACTGTCTTGGTTCATCATTGCAACGGCGACTGCTAGTATATTTAATGGTGTATTGCGTGTTTGTGCGTGTGTGCATGTCTTTGTCAGTGTGTCAAACTGTACATTTCGGTCAGTGAGAGGGAAAGGGAGAGAGTTTGGGGACTTGCCTGTCATGAGTGAGTTGCTGGACTAATTCCTGCCAATGCCGACTGGCGCTCAGGTCAGTCTTATACATGCCTCTGATGTGTTGCATCACTTTCTTCCTCTCCATGCCCTGTCTCAGCGACACGTTCTGGGTGATGTCCGCTGCTATCTTACTGATATCCTTCGATTTCCCATCTAGCCTCTGCATCAGACTGTGTGAAGGAAGAGCAGGCAAGATTAGCAAATGTGCGTATCGGTGTGTATTAACAGGCAGGATTAGTGGATGTGCGTATCGGTGTGTATTAACAGGCAGGATTAGTGGATGTGTGTATCAGTGTATTAACAGGCAGGATTAGCGGATGTGCGCATCGGTGTGTATTAACAGGCAGGATTAACGGATGTGTGTATCGGTGTGTATTAACAGGCAGGATTAACGGATGTGTGTATTGGTGTGTATTAACAGGCAGGATTAGGGGATGTGTGTATTGGTGTGTATTAACAGGCAGGATTAACGGATGTGTGTATCAGTGTGTATTAACAGGAAGGATTAGTGGATGTGTGTATCGGTGTGTCTTAACAGGCAGGATCAGCAGATGTGTGTATCGGTGTGTATTAACAGGCAAGATTAGCAGATGTGTGTACTGGTGTGTATTAACAGGCAGGATTAACGGATGTGTGTACCGGTGGGTATTAACAGGCAGGATTAGCTGATGTGTATACCGGTGTTTCTTAACAGGCAGGATCAGCGGATGTGTGTATCGGTGTGTATTAACAGGCAGGATTAGCGGATGTGTGTATCAGTGTGTATCAACACCGTTTTTTCAAAAAGATGTGACCCTTCTTACCTCCTCTGAGTGTTGGCCATCTTCTTTTCCCATGCTCCTTTGCTTGTCTTTTCCTCGGACTCGTACTTAAGCTGCTCCTGTAATAATGAGAGGGGCAGAAAACAAACTGTAGATTTAACAGTGAGTTCATGCAGGGCTCTGTCTTAAGAAAGGAACTCTTCACTGTGTAATGTCACAAAAGACAAAGAAAATCTCCAGAATATGAGGGCAGCCAGTGAATACTGATAGGGACAGATGCAGTATCCGTGAACAGAATAATCTTGGAGTAAATTGATCGGCAAATTGGCAAAGAGCGTTTTCAGTGAGATGAAACACATGACTCATCTGAAGAGAAGGTAATAAGAGCCCACCTCTTTGATGGCTTTGAGGAGGTCCGGTTTGGGTGGGGCGCTGGGTGGGATGCAGCGATGACCACACAGCTTCAGCGTCGTCATAAACTGGTTGGCGGCTGACTGCTCGTCTTTAGTGAGGCCGTCTTTGTGGTCATGCAACATCTCGTACAGGTACAGGGCCAGTTTGGGGCCGTGCTATGAGACAAACACACAGTCAGCTTCTCCTGACATGATAAACAGGACATGTCTGACTCACAGATCAATTGAAATATTGGTATTGTGGAGTGCTGTTTCATCAAGGTTGTCATATAATCTTATTTGGGATGGTTAAAAGTCAGAATAGTCAGACACTGTTAACTACACAGTTTAATCCTTCTGTCCTTTGTAAAAAGGCAGTGCCATTTGCTGTGTTTGTCAGTTTGACAGACAATGGGCAACAAACCTCCTTGATAAGCATTACACTGCGTGAATACCTCCATTTTTGTGGGTTAATTTCATAACACAAAAAAAGACAGAGTGGGGGGAGAGAGAGAGAGAGAGAGAGAGAGAGAGAGAGAGAGAGAGAGAGAGAGAGAAAGAGAAAGAGAAAGAAAGAGAGAGTTGCCATGGTAACAGCAGCTAGTGAAGATCATAGGGATGTCTGTGGGTTATTTATGTCAGAACACAGACCTGACAGCTGTCTGAGTACTGTATGCAAGCCTAAACTGAAATGTCACCCTCTCTCCCCTACTCGTTCTCTCTCTCTCTTTCTCATCTGTGCTTTTTCATAACAGACAACTCTTTGATAAAGCACACAGCCCTGATAACCAGCGGCATCAAAACAAAATGTCACTAGATATCCTCATTATGTTGCACAAGAGAGCAACTTAAGGGAGAGACCCAACTGTGCAACACTAAGATGAATAAAGAGCGCGTGCGCTTTGTGTGTGAGCGACGACTGTAAGTCATGGTGACCTCAGACTCACCTCCAGTCCGGGACTCAGGCTCTCTCTCAGAATTTCGGGATGCTTGACCTCAGACACAAACTCCAGTGCCTCTTTCCTGTCCTCCAGGGGACGTGTAGGGCTTAGGGTATGTACCAGCATACGCCCAATCTGAACCCTGAACGTATCCCGACAGGACCACAGAATACGACGCCACTGCTGCCGCGGCGCCCCGCCACGCCCTGTACTGCCCTGTGGGAGGAGTCAAGAGCCACTGTTAATTCTGCTGCCATGTATCTAGTTTTTACAACTGTGGAAGTACAAAGTAATCATGTTTTTGTTATCGACAAGGTATTCGTTAAACAAGAAAAAAACCTCAACAATTAAATGGACATTATTTCTTCGGAATACCTAGTGCTTCATTCTGGTTTGAGAGTCAGAGTGTGACAAACCTGATAAACTGTTGTGCTGTCTTAAATGACCAGGATCAGTTAATAGCATTTCAGGTCATTACCCATCAGCTATTCTGAGCTATTAAACATTTAGTGCCACAGTCACAGAGATGAACTTTGAAATGAATTAATGTAAAGAAATCAGTGAAGTATAACGCTCGTGAATAACCGACCAGGCTGATCTTGATGCTTTCCATCATGAGTTTGAGGATGTCTTTCTGGAAGCTTCTGATGCTGGACGGAGGGAAAGCAGAGGTTGGGGTGGAGCCATTCTCCTCTGTAACGTTCTCTCCTGGTGCTGCTGGGGTTAAGTGGTGTTCAGGGGACTCTGGGAGGTTCAGCAGGTCAAAGAAGTCCTTACTGGTGTCTGCGTTCAGGAAGGAATTCAAGAGTAAACAGAATGTGAGACAGAGATGGGACAGCCACAGACCAACACACAGAAATATGCAAATATTTAAAAATACAGAGGAAGACATATCCTTTTACACTGCGACAGGCTAATTCTGCCTTTGGGCTGTATGTAAGGCCTTAAAATAAGGTTCTGTAAGGGGAACTTTGTAAAACCAAACCCAGTTGATCTAAATTAAAAGTGAACTATTGAACCAAAGCTGAACAATGCTGGCCCTTCAAGCTGAGTTTTCCCCTTAGTGGCCCTAAATTCTCCATGTTCTGTTCTCGTACATGATCAGACTGAAAGTAATTCCTACGACTCACTACGTAACAGAGCATATGATAGCAAGAGAACCATTAGTCCTTGCTTTCTGCATCTGGTTCAGTGTGTTGCTAGTCGTGTGGTACATTAAGGAGTTGTATGTACCATGATAAATAAATCTGTTGACAGCCAGTATCACAAGTCGCTGTAATCTCTGGACAAATTCAGTCTCACTGGCCCTGATGGGATTCTCCTGACTCATCCGTCTCTGCATCATATGATGTAACTCATCACTGGCCACAGAGCGCATCCGCATCAGCAGAGAGTCGGACTGGACCAGGGAGAACCGCCGCCGACCTGTTTCAAACACCACCCACGCACGCACGCACATACACACCACATACATCACACACACACACACACATACGGCAACACACACCACACAGACACGCATGCACCCATGTATGCACACACACACAAACAAACAGACACACAGACAAATAGACAGACACACAGACAAATAGACAGACACACACACACACACACACACACACACACACACACTGCAGGTGAATTCAAGATTGCAAAAGTAAAACTACCTTTGATGTTCTTATACTGCAGTGAACAATCACACGCTCAACAAAGAAACCAGCAGAATCCAGAGACTGTGCGTTAGAGACAGTGCCATGTTTTGTCCCAGTCATGCATGGTTTCTTTGATAAACTGAGTGACAAGCAGGAAAGTGTGCTTCATTCAAGAGGAGCTAAGCATGGAGATTCTTTCATCTCTGTCACTTTTCACAGATCACCGTGCCTCGAATTACCAAGGACACCTGAACTACTCAAATCAAAATAAAAATCATTTAAAAAATGATATAATATAAAGTGGTGAACACACGCACACACACACACACACACACACACAGCCATAGGTAAGGCAAACAATTATACACTGTCCAGCACCAGTAATCTGCATGTACTGGGCAAATTAATACCAGTAATTTCTCCATGCTTTAGAGGAAGGGTAAGGATCAGTCAGTTCACTGCACACAGAAACAATGCTCCACACAGAGAGAGGGAGCAGAAGGCTGCGCTTCAGAGAAGCACTGGTGATTTCCGGCCACTACCTGATTCGAAGGGGAAAACATAGGAGCACGTTCCCGTAGGGGAGGGGAGAGGGGAATCCTGGGACAGGAAGCTGAAAGGGGGGGACAGAGGGATCTGGCCGTACGAGCAGTAGTGTTGCCGGGGGATACGGGGGATTATGGAATCTTTCAGCCCCATTGAACCTTGGGTAAGGGACGGCACAAACATAAAACAAGTGAACGGCCGGGAATGATTGCATAGAAAGTGTTTAACAGGGTTTGACTAAAACTCATGGGTTTTGGCAGGAAAATAAAATCATTTGCCACACACAGAGGTAACAGAATAAAAATGAAATGAAATAAAGTCTAAAAAAGTTATTGCATAAAATTGTTTTGCTGTTCTCATAATTCAAATCTATATTGTTGTTATCTGACTTAAAATGTGTCACTCACCAGCAATGCTCTTGCGTTTCTGCTGGAGGGCATGATGTGGAGAAGTAGGTACATGGACAGAGCTACTCAGTTTTTGGGGATCCTGATTGGCTGTTGTCTTGATGAAATCTATTGCTGACTGGAGCACACGGAACTGCAGGACTACAGCCATCTCTAGAAAAAACAATAAGAGGAGAAATGTAACACTCCAAATACCATTACACTTATTTAAGATATAAATTTATTTATAAGATACATTGGCATTTCACGCATCAAATTTGCTAGCCCCATACTACTTGTCAGACAACACTAGTCACTAGATTCTTGACACTTTTTTTGTGAGTTTGGGTTTAAACTGAATAGAAATCACCTGGGGTGAGATCTGTGAATCTGAACCAGGGGGCAAATTCATCAGTGAAGATTTGTTTTGCGTGCAGATTTTTTTTTTCCATGAGACCTCTCCTTTTATGCAGGAGGCTGTGTGTTTTTTTATTGGGGGAGGCTGACGGAAGACTGTGTAGAGAGCCTGAACATTGCCAAAAGGCTGCGTACCCTGCGTGCGGCGGACTTTGCTGGTTTGCATGTAGCCCAGTAGAGTGATGAGGTCCTCGATGATGCGGAAATACTGCGAGCCTGAGGAGCTGCAGGAGTGGATGGTCACAGCAACCAACAGCTGCTGTACATCACACACCAGCAGTTTGTAATCGTTTGGGGGGATCCTACAAATAAACAAGAGAACAAACATTCTCTCTCTCTCTCTCTCTCTCTCTCTCTGGGCCTACACGAATGATATAAATCGTGAACTGACTCCATAACAAAATAACAGAATGGTGTTTGCTTAACATACAGCACAATATTGTTTATGCGTTTAAGTTTCTGTCTCTTCTCAACTGTGATCTGAGGTAACATGAAGGAAAAAAAAAAACTTAAACATCTGTTTAGCAGAGCTGAAAGTGAAACTCCACTAAAAAAAGACGAAGAATTAAAATCGCAGACTGTAAACTGTAACTGGCAGAACTGTAACTGCTGAATTACAGTGAGGGTTACACATGCAGGCAGGGCCGAAGTTTTACCCGTTCTCCAGTCCGTTGAGGGTGGACAGCGTGTTGAACAGGACATAGAGCAGGCCGTGGTCCAGCAGTATGTCTGCTAACTTGGGGCAGGCATTGAGAAGCTGGAGCAGTACACACAGTGCATTGTGTACTAAGGAGTTCTCATACAATGAGTTCTCTATGAGACCAAGCACTGGAATGATGCAGCGCTTCCTAAACGGTGAAATGTTCTCCATATCCTCTAGGTCCAGACTGCAAGAGAGGAATAAAAAACTTTCTGAAGCATATATATATTCAAGTTGGCAGCAGAGGACACAATGAAAAAAAGGAGAAAATAAAATGTGCCATGTAGGCTTAGCCTTTTTTTTTTAAACAGGCTGCAGATGTTACAGGTTACAGATGTTGTGTAATAGCCTCCATTTTAGCAGCTAAAGTTGAGTTTTTGCTCAATCGTTACTGTTCGTTTTGCTCAATCGTTACTGCTCATTAAATAGTCAAACTGGTTTGAGGTCATTATCATTCTTTCGTCTACCTAGGAGTACATTATATTTGCGTTTGTGACAGTATTGAAACGTGACCGGTAAGTTTCAAATTTGTCTGGTAAAATAAATTCTTTCTGGACGCTGGACCGGCAAGAAAAAAATCCTAGCAGAAACCCTGATATACATACACACACACACACACACACACACACACACACACATATATATATATATATATATGTGTGTGTGTGCTTGTATGATCACAAACACTTCATAAACCCATGTGCAGAACTCATTTAATTCACAGTGACAGTGGATCAGCCTGAGAGATTTAGACACTCACTCTTCCTCCAGTCCCACAGGTCGACCAAACAGCATCTCCAGGAAACACTCCAGCAGGCCCAGAGTGCCCTGGTGCAGGTACAGCTGGTTGGCCAGGAGAGAAAAGCCATGGTTCTTTAGAAACTTCTCCTTCTGTTCCTTTACAGCTCGGCTGAAGTAGGCATCCAGGAGCTGTGTGTACGTGCATGTCCACAGATAAGAGGAAAAGAAAGGGTTAATGACACTCTACTTTTCTCAGTAGATGGAACAATCAATAAATCAATGAGTTAATTCTCAAGGCAATGTAGAACTGAGCCAACCACAGGCAGACACACACACAAGCAGCTGCTACAGTGATATGGAGAGAGAGAAAGGTTGCAGAAGAAAAAAAACAGATGAGTGGTATTGAACTGGTGAGGGGGAGTCAGGTGATAACAGAACTGAATGGAAGCGTGGAGAGAAGGAGGAGGAAGAGGTGTAGGAGGAGGAGGGGAGGAGGACTAACCTTCATGACCCCTTGTTGTATGAGAGGAGAGGGGTGGTTGACCAGAACGATAAGGGCTTCTGGCTGAATGAGTTTGTCCATCACCTCCTCTAACATGAGGTCTGGCATCAGGAGCAGAACTCCTCGCAGCAGCTCATACAACCCACAACAGATCAGAACCAGGCAGTCCTCCGTACTGGACCTGTCCCAACGTAAAATCACAAACAAATGAATAAATAAACATAATAAATAAATAAACAAAATAAACATTACAATCATCAGTCCATCACAGAGAAAACAAAAACATTAAATATACCAGAACTAAGAAGTCTTCTTTACAAAACACACAGTACAGAACCAAGAAAGTTTTCACATTAGACATAAATATTAAATCTACTGCAGTATTAAGGTTCCAAAGTCTGGTCAAAATTCAGAAAATAAGAGTCCCACTGCAATCAAGTACACTACTGCACCTGTTCAAATGACAGTAATAACCAAGAAAACTGCAGCTGCTGTCATTTTGTTTAATCAAAGCAAATGACATAACCCTTTATAAAATAAAGTAAACAGCCATGTTTCTCTTCACTAAGTTATAGCAGGGCTAGATTAGAAATGCTTGACTGTTAACAGCCAAAAGACACATTGTGTGTTCCTCGAGTAAAAGCTACATTTAAGCATTCAAGTGAAAGATACATGTGATAGTGATGAGGAACATTCACAAAGCAGTTGTATTTTTTCAGATGACATCTCTGCTCACGGTAACGAAACAAGCTCCGACGTGTCATTAAATCTGCCATTTACAGCTTCCCTGGGGACATCTGTGTCTTATCTGTGTGTCAATATTTAACTACATTCAAAACAATGCATAGTAACTCAGACATTACACTCTTGCCAGCCTGCCCATAAAAGAACTCAATGCCATCCAGCTTCCCTGTGGCTACACTAACCCTTATTTAAACATGGTCCAGTGTAAGCCGACAGCCTATAACTGATCCCAAACACCTTTGGAAAATGTTTTTTTCATCATAAATGACACAAGTTGACGCACACAACTCAACCCGCTAGCAGAACACTGGCAGTTATGCTAAATATGACTCATAGCTCCTCAGTTTAATACAGAAGAGATATAAGTTCAAGCAAGCGGTCTTGTGTATAAAAGACTTTCTGTATAAAACCTAGGTTAGCAGATGGAAATAGGGAAAGCAGATGTCACAAACTGCAGATAGCTAGGTTATGTTTTCAATTTCTGCGTAACGATAAACACTGCAAAAAAGAAATAGGATCTAATTAGTGTATCTGATGCTTCAAAGTGCCTTTTTTCCCAACTTATCAAAGACGACCAAACCACAAAAACAACAAGAAATGATGCAACTGGTAAATGGATCCTGCAAATGCAACTCATTCATTTCCTGAGATGCCTGGAGGCAACAATTAGCATAATCCATTAAGGGGTGTAATCCCTTACAGAAAAAAATGGAATAAAAGGTCTCTTGATGTATACCACAATCTGAAAGGCAGCTTTGAAAAAAAAAATCACACAATCCATCTGAGGATAGCCGAATAGCTTTCACAGGGCGAGCTGCTCGCTGGTTGATGGTAAGCTCAAATCCCGGGAGCTTTGGGCGAAAGAGCATTTCTAATATTTGTTTCTTACCTTAAATGGAGACCATTGTTTTGGTTATGCTAATATAAATGATCACGAATTAAAAGATGAAAAAATTAAAAAAAAAACAAACAAAAAACAAACAAACAAACAAAAAAAACAAAATTAAAAGTTATACTTTTAATTTACTTTGGGCAATGCTCAAACACATGCTCTAAGGTGACAGATGGGATTAAAGGTATCCTGGGTAATTCTGTAGGTAGGACAACAAATTTTGAGGCAGTTTCAACATCATTCTGAGGTTTTTAAAGGGACAGTTTCTTTAGGCTCAAAGTACCATCTATTTGTAGAAATTTCTGTTGGCAGGAGAAAGGGTCAATGACAATCTACAAGCACAATCACTGCTGATCTCTTTAAGTCTATTCTGACTCCAAAAATAGAGTCATATGAGGCCCAATTTATGGGTAAACCAGAGAGGAAGGACTAGAACCAGTACCTGTCATTGGAGCACTCTGCTTTGCTGGAAGCTCGGTCATACCCTGGTGAGTAGGTGTAGCTCTCCCAGTCGTCAGGCATGGGGGCCCGGTCAGCTACGCTGGGCCAGCGAGCCATAGCCAGTGACCCATTCTGTGCTGGGAAGGCCAGACCCAGACTGGCCAAGTTACTCTGGCTTCTCTGAAAGGGCTGGATGCCCTTCAGACTGTCGGGGCGACGTGGGGCCTCCTCGCTTGCCCAGTCGAAACGATCTTCCGACTCGGCGCTCACGCTGCCGTCCACCGGGCTGTATTCCACCTCCTCGCGCTCCTCCTCTATGCTGATGGAGGGAGTACGAGGACCTCCGCCCTCCTCCGGTATGTCCTGGGAGTCGCAGATGGTCTTGGCTGACTCGCAGCTGCTGAGTAGCGGCTCCTCGCCGGCCCGTTTCAGGGTCTCGGTGCTGCCAAGTCCCTGCTGATTGGCCAGGGAAGCCCCTTCCTCTGCCTCAGAGTTCCCGGCTGGATCCCCGTGGCCCAGACGAGACGTCAGTGTAGGAGAGGTGTAAGGTGAGGGGCCCGTGCTAGGAGGTCGCAGAGTGTTCTCCTCGCCACCGTGTTCTGGGGAGGGGGCCAGGTGTGCTGTGGATCAGACACATATCGTTGGAGAGGATATGGACAAATGGAAGTCTGTATAAACGGCCAGACAGAGATCTGAGAGTTCAGATGACTGTTCTCTAAATAAATGCAGACCCAAAAGATTACATTTTAAGATGGTGAATCCAGACAGATACGTTACTGAGCACCATGTTGCGATACGATAGGAGTGGTGCCGTCAAATTAATTTTTTTTTCTCATCATGTTTTTGGTCTCCTTTGCCCTCAAGCACAAACTGCCTCAAATCTCCCACACAGCCCCAAACCACCTTCAAATTAATGCAGCAAATTAGCACCTCTTCACAGTGTCCTCTGTTTGCCCTCTCCCTCCCTCTATCCAAAAAATAAATTAAAAAAAAAAAAAAAAACACTTTTGAACTTAGCTGGACAGCAGACAGCAAATGAACTGTTGTCTGAAAAGATCAGGAATTACTAAGCATAAGCAAAGACCAACAGGACCATACAGAAAGAGGAGAGACATGTCACACACTGAACCATGGCCTATTTTGGAGACTTTAGGCCTCTGGAGTCAAATTTCCAGACTTCTCAGTAGATTTTTCAGACCATATGTGATATCTGAGTACAATTAGCTAGATGTTTATTATGCAAATAAATGGCTCTAGAATCCAACTGTTAACATGTATGCTACATTCTGACTATGTATGGTATTACTGTATGTTGCCAAATAGTTGCCAGCTAGGTACTGTAGCTCATACAAATCAATTAACACCAAACCCAGACAAATTCAGTGCACAGTGTTTTATTCAAGCTGCAGTGCTAAAACAGTGCAATTTTATTCAGTTTTTGACATGTAAATTTAAACTGTATACCAGGGGGCAAGAGACACCAATTTACCCCTAAATGTTTGGGGAGAGGGCCAGGGAGCTGCCCTGAGCTCCATAGCCTGGTACATTAATTATTTCTGAAGTAACAGAGAAATTCATGTTTTAGGTTACCAGGGGACCAGAGGTCAAAATATAGATTTTTGTATTTAATTCTCCATAGCAGGGACAATGAGAGACCAATTTACCCCCAAGGGATCAGAGAGAATCTGAAATGTTCTCAATTTTTAATTTAAGAGTCTTTTAGTAATTTGGATTACCAGGAGGCTAGAGAAATTTGTTTAGTACCTCTTCTCCACCAGGACGGTGTCAGTGCCAAGCCAGTTCTGCCTTGGTGCCTTTTGAGAACCAGCTTGCATTTCGAAAGGTTTGAGAACTGAACGTTATGTAGCGAAAGTTGAGGTAATTTCCATGGGGGAAAAATATCATGGTGAACTGAACACATCTTACTTTTTATAAATTTACATTTAGGCTAGGCTTCCACACAGCGAAACACTTTTGTTTTTGCAAATTGTGCCCCCAGAGTGAAAAGTGGTAGGGCAAAATTTGCGAGAAGAGCAAGCCTGTCACCTAGCTCAAAAGTCCAAGTGCTTGAATAAAGCTACAGTGGCCCATTTGCCCTGACCATAGCTGCTGAGAGAGTTTTTTTTTTCTGCTCTGGCCTGACTATGTTCAAGTAACATGTAAACAACAACCAATGCTGATGTAGGCACAAATCGTTGCCCATATGTCTTTTAATCATACATGTTTTCATGCTACACTTAGCCTTTAACCTCTGTCATCTTGGTCAGACTTTTTTTGTTACTCCTGCCCCTTTAGAGAACATCTCATACCAAACACGTCACACGCAGAACTGACTGGTTCTCTTGTGGTGTTAATTTTTATAGCCACTGACGTCAGTGGCTCCAACTTTTGGACTAGCAATTTTGAGGAGCTGTCTGTTTTCAGTGGAAATGCGTGGAACCGGTTCTAGATTAGGCACCGGAACCGGCACCATGTCGGTGGAAAAGAGGTATGAATCCCTTTTGCTGGGATTTTGCCTGCACTAGCTGCCTGCTCCAAATGCCATGAAAAACATTCTGCTTGTATGACTGATCAATTAATTTTTAAAAATTCTGAATTTTATATTTTAGAAAACAGAATAGGGGCAATAGTCTGGAAATACAAATATTTTTCCATACTCTCTTTTCTTTTTTCCATACTTATCCAGACCTGAAAATTACTAAAATCAAATTCCATACTTTTCCATACTGCGTAAGAACCCTGCTAAAAGAGCAAGATGGCAGAGAATTAGCATAACGTCATGGTGCTAATGGGATTGGAGGTGTCAGTGCCCCTGGGCATGCTGGGATAGGGTTGTCGTGGTAATGTTACCTTCATGGGGCGCCTCAGTGAAGACGGTAGGGGATAGGGAGACCACAGAGCTACAGGCAGACTTGCCACCACTGCTAGAGTGTCTGAGATACATCAGCGACTGAACCTTCTCCTGGTACAGTTTACCATCTGTAATACACGCAAATACAGTCCATGCAGTGAGCTGTTATAAAGTACATACTTTATATTTAGGAGGAGTAAAAGCAATACGTGCATGAGTGAAAAATAAACAGCAACACACGCTAAAACTAAATTGACACAGTAACAGGTCAGAAAACCATTCAAGAGCAACATTTGCTAACTGCAATGTTTTCAGCTTTCAAACCACCTAAACCACAGTCACTTCAGCTGACACAGCTTTCTGTCAGTGTTATCAAACTTTACAGATGTGCTTTAATGGATTTCTCTACTTCCCTCCCTCTCTCATGTGCGCACACACACACACACACACACATTTATGCTCACGTACAATTTCATTATTTAGAGCTACTCTAAATACTATGATCATTCTAAACCTTTCAATACTAATACTACACTAAGAATTCCTATATGCTACTAGCCTCTCACCAATGTGAAGGGAGAAGTAGAAACTGGTGGGGGTGTGACAAACATAAGTGTTTGTGGGTGGATGCACAGCCAGCAGGAAGTTGTAGATGAGGCGAAGCAGGTCCATGTCAGGAGGTGATCCCAGGACTTCCTGTATGATTTTGACAAAGGACAAGCAGACTTCCTGTGGGATGGAGGTCAGATGTTCATCTCGATGTTCCTGTGACAGATTGAGGGGGGAACAGAATATTGAATGTGTTTAATTACTGGGTTTGCTTGTAAGTGCCAAAAGCTTAGAATTAGCCCTGTGGAAAATGACTGAACATTCTGTTCAGGATGATTAACTCCACGATAAAAAAAAAAAAAAAAAAAATCAACACAGTGACTCAACACAGCATTAGTATTCCTGAGAGCAAGTAACAATTTTTTCTTTCTTTCTTTCTTTTTTTTTTTTTTTGCAAATTAATTGTTTTGCTCTTTGATTTAAAAGCAATTTTTGGTCTACAACAGCCGGCATCTGTCTGTTTTGTTCCGCCTTAGGCAACAATAAAAATAAATGACATTGAACAGTATTTTAGCTGACTCACGGTGAGAAACATAAAGCACCTGTCAAGCTGAGAGGATCGCTCGGGCCTGGGTCCAGCCGCAGGGATATGACTCTTACCTGAAGTACCTGGCAGGTCAACAGGAAGCGGTGGACCACCTGGGCTTTAAGGAGCTGACGGATATTAAACATCTGCTGTGGATGGTGTACTCGGATAAGCACCTCCAAGGCAGCCAGCAGGGTCTCCCACACCCCACACTAAGCATATAAACACACGCACACGCGCCCACACACACACACACACACACACAGTCACATTTACCTAAAAGGAGCTGAGTGAAAAGACTTGAAGTGACCTTAGGTCATTGGAGGGTTATAGAATGAAAGTGTGACTGTGTTGGTAAAAAGTGATTGTGTTGTATTTTAGTGTTTTTGTGTCTATGTACCTGAGCTTTGGCCCAAATCTTCCAGTCTAACAGAATCTCTGAGAGAAGTCTGAGGTCCTGAACCACAGCAGTGGACTCTGCATCCAGACGGAACTGACCATCATCCCCGCAGGTCAGGATGGGCCCGCTGCAACAGCCGTCCAGCAGAGTCTACACACACACACACACACACACAGGAAAACAACTATATTTAAAACACTGAGTTTTGACAGATGCGCTGGAACTAGTATACCACAGTTCATTTTTTGAGAGAGAATTTCTGAATATAGTGATAGGGAGTCTACACATACCACTTGTAGAGATGAATGTGCATAATTCAATACAGTCCACACACACACACACACACACACACACACACACACACACACACACACACAAATAAATGATGAGAGTCCAGACTCATTATCTCTGAGGACAAACAGACTATGCATTTAATGCAGTGACAAAGAAGACATTAAATGAAAAAGAAGAACACAACCTCTTCCAGGCTGTCACTTCCAACATATGGCTTTGCCAATACAATCACCATCCACTGAGGGAAAAATAATGCCTTTCTACCGAGCAGATAAGAAGGCCGCGTGTTGAGACATTATCGGACCAGAAACATCACAGCATTTCCACTGGACCCTACTCTCTGGCCTTTGGGAAGAGCATGACGTTTGAACACTAAAACTATTAAACACAATTTTTAAATTCAAATTATTTTTAAATCTTTAATACAATTTATGTCATGCTGCATGTAAGACTGGAATGTCATAGCGTCAGATGAAATTAGTTGACATTCTCGTTTAACGATGTTCAGATGTGTGCTCCACAGAGGTCAGGCCCAGGGCATCTGGTCGGTATTAGAGTCTGTTAGTGTGGCAGTGAAATTCTCCTCTCAGATTTCCTCACACACACACACACACACACACACACACACACAGTAACATGGAAGATGAGAGACATTTGAGAGACAGGGAACTGCATAGCCGTCAACGGATACAAACATTTCAGATACAGGGACATCTTTAACACGGGACTGTGTCATTCAGAGGCAGGCAGTTAATGCTCCCAACTCACAACATAATGATGCAACAACATCAAGCAATTCCAAACACTTTAATTCACTGGCAGAGGTCAAATGTCACAACAAAGTGATAAAGACATCACAGCACACAATCCTGTATGATGCCATAAAGCTTTCAGATACAACATGCAGCTTTGACAGGACTAGAAGTTCTGAAACGGAAAAGACACAGTAGCTAAATTTGGGTGAAAACGTCATAAAATCTATACGCAAGCATTCTATACAGACCAAGCCTGTATTTCCACACTGACGAGAATCCCAGGAGACACAGGAGAAATACTGAGAATGGTACAGATTAAGTCCCAGTAAAATGGTCAAAGCTAACTGTCTGTAATAACATGTGCAACCAGTAGGTTGCACTATTCAACACAGTTTAAAAACTCCACAGACCAAAATAGCACAGCAAATAGAAAAGCAATTAAGGCAACAAAAGAAGAAGAAATGTTATTTATTTTTTTTAAGACTGACCTCTCTTTAAAACAAGCAATTAAAAGGTATGGATTTACCTTGAGTATGTGATATCCCACAATGCATTTCGATTTGATGAGGACCTGGTGGATCATAGAGTATCCGTGGTAACACTCCATCTCATTAGTGCGTTGCTGATTGAACTTCACCAGAGAAAGCAGCACCTGCAGTGCCAGAGCCTGGGTCTTCTCACAATCACTGAGCTCGACAGCCTAAGGAGCAAGGAGGGGAAGAGAGAGAGAGTGTTAGATTAGATTTGAGAAATGTCAAAAAATATGCTATATAGGACAACACGGCATGTCAGCCTGGGCTCCTTGTGTCAGGCAAAAATGTCATTTTCTATCACACATCAATAGGGCCAGAGGTCAAAACAACTATGACCTTAAATTGTCTAAAACTGATAGTGCTATTAAAAAAAAAAAAAGAAGATCTAATTAGCATTCTGTTTTGGCAATTAACAGACTCATTTTCATTACTGCAGACAAACCTGATTAAACGACAATTTGCTGGATGACACGACTTAATAAACGATTGTAATGATCTAATTGACCGACGGCTGTACATTTAGCTGACGCTATTAGGCATCCTCCAGCTCAAACAGTGGAAGAAGTGACATGGTACCCTGGCAAACAGGAAGACAACGGCCCCTGTGCCGCCGATCTTATGCAGGACGCTCTGGAGACCCTGTGGCTGGGAGGCCTGGAGGATCCGCAGAGCGTGTGGATCTAAGACAGAGCTCTGGACATCTTTGGCACTGAAGGGTCTTTGAGACACTACAGTCTTGGTCTGGCCCTTCAGACGGATCACAGGCTCATAGATGGTATATGTCGCCGGACTTCTGGGCGCATAGACAACTGCCAGGCTTTCCTAAAAGACACACATGCACACAAACACACAGATGAACAGGTATGTACAAATACACTCATACAAGCAGATGAACCCATGTTACTGACATATTTTTCATAAAAAAAAAAAAAGGTGCTAAGCTTCCATCTGTTCTTATTCAACGTTTAATATGCATCTCTCTGCTCTGCCATCTTAACGTTATAGCTTTGTCTTGCACAGACAGGCTAAAATGGGGTATAATTATCAACGCAGTGAAGAGAATGACAGCGTGTTTCAGCTAAACGACTTGTGATTGCAGTAATTTGCGGCATGAGACAAATTAGCACGTCAGCGTTAAAGGACAGCATATAACTAACAACAACAAAATGACTCAAATGATTAAAACTTTAGTCTACCATTTTACCAAACCAAGCCCAACTAGGCCCGAAAAGATGAAAACATAAATAATACACAGGATATGTTTTTAAATGCAGGCAACAGATTAGTACATTAGATGAGTAGATGTTTCATATTATGAGGAAAGAGAGTGGTTACAACCAGCTATTAGTCACCAGTTATCAGTACTTTCACTGAAAGAAGCACAGACTTCCATTAAACATATCAAGCAGTTGCACATCATCAGCACACATAAAATACCACCTGAGTATAATATTACTCGATATATCGAGTGGTGTTTTCCAGCATTACGACTTGGCACTTACGATAAGATTTGTTGTGTCCACCTCAGTGTTTTTCATCAGCAGTTCTCGTATCTGCTCACAGTGCAGACCCTCCTGGGTCACGTACTTTGAGAATGCTCCTCTGGGTTTGCCGTACTTGCAGGGCATTATGGAAGTGAGGTCTGGGCCGTTGGCGTACAGGTAGAAGGCCTCCTCTGTGCTGATTCTGGAGCCTAAAAAAAACCCCAAAAAACAAACACTTTAAACCACGCTACAAACCAGCCAAGAGAAAGCCTACAACCAGATTCCTTCTTCTGCATTATCACTAATTCGGTTCTTTGTACGTGTATCTTTAAACCACAGATGTTCATAGAGCAGCACTTAAAAAAATGACGGATTTAATGCAAAGTTTTGACTGGTCAATTGGCATTCCTGCCATGCTGTTATAAGTAGGATATTCCCTGCTCTGGCTGTGTCATGGAGAAGCCCAAATAAGCCAAGAATGCAGCTGGGCGCGCTGGCCCACCTGATGACCTTGGTCTTTTTCACAGGTTGGAATGAGCAGAGTGAATCCATTCAAGACACATCAGCAGAAACAAGTCCCCTATTCTGTCACCAGCATTCTCCAGAGGCAGGAATGTGAAGAATCCGCAGCCAAGACACGCACTGCCAACAGCAATCGAGCCCTCCTCACAGAGGGAAAACAACACGCTAAAGAGAGCCAGTGCCAAAGGCACACAACACCGCCACAGATACGCATCTAAACACGACACTGAGCCATGGGGCACCGGCAGAGATGCCATCACATGGCCAAACCAAACCAGACCAAACAGAGGCAACAGGGCAAACTGGTGCCAAACTGGATTAGTGAGGAGGTGGCCACAAATTCTCATTCAAACTATTAAGTCAACTGAGAATGAGTAAGAGGAGGAACAGTGTGCAGCACACGCTAAAGTTTATGCACAGTCCAGCGCGCAAGACAAACAACTGAAATGTGACCTATTTCATACAGAGCTAAATGTGCAAAAAAAAACCAAAAAAAAAACCACATTGCACAGAAGTGCAGAGAGAGAATTAATGCAATGGAACAATACAGATGCTACCTCAATATGTCATCACTGCTGGTGAGAGACTGGATAAGATAAAGAGACACAGGAGAACAAGCCAAAAAAAGGGGGAGACATACAGAAAGAGAGCTAGAGAGAGAGAGAGAGAGGAAGAGAAAGAAAGACTCAGAGAAAGGATGATGGGGACCGGCAATGCCTGTTCTATAACATGTCTTACCATTAAAGAGCAGCAGGGTGCCCATATCCCAGCGTGCACTGTGTCGGGGCGGTTCGTCTGTGCCATGTAGGCAGTGGCCCAGCATGCAGAAGGTCTTATTACTGTCAGTCGACAGGCTGGACTTCCTAGGGATCGTGTAGTCCAGAGATAACTCACACTTTCTGTTAAAACAAAGAAAAAATGCATATATACATATACATATGTACATATATATATACACATTTATAGAGAGAGAGATATTTTACTGTTACATATGTCAAACTAAATGATGGATCTGCTGTTGGCTGCTCACCTTGACAGGAATAAAAAATACAGGAGTCCAGAAATACAGGAGGTAACCGAAACTAAAGAGATACTAAACAAACTACATTAATTAACTAATGTAGACTTGAGCAGCCCTTATCCTTGAGAAAGGCTTCAGCCGCTATAGGTAAAAGCTCATGATACATTTTTTTGTTTAGTTGAGAGCTCAGTTCCATGATAATCTTTCAGGTGATTTTCTTTTTTTTTTTTTTGTGATTTCTAACAGTTACACTGTTAAATACAATCTATCCCTGACTGTGAGTTTCAGTTTGTGACCTCTGTTACTCCTTGCTGATGCAGTTTGTCTTAGTTTAATAAATACAGATTTCTTGACACTTTTCCCAGTTGACAGGTTCTGTTTCAGAGACTGACATGCCTGTATTCAGGTGTCAGCTACTTAACCTCTTCCAGAACATCTCAGCTCTTTCATGTTGTACGTCACTTGTGTATTAAAATGTTAACTTTAAGGCTTTTTTATGGCAGCTATCCAGAGGAGATTAGGCCAAAAATTATTCTTTAACACAAGTCCAGCATCCAGTGATTTACATCCTTCAAAATGTGAGTCATTTATCATTAGATTTCTCTGTTATTTTTCACACCTTCTACGCTCATCACAGGAGGAAATGGATAATTTTGGAACAAAAAAAAAATCTCTCTAATGAGACATTAATTTAATTCAGAATAAAATTCACTCTTTTGCACGCATATACTGGTATGCACACTAAGTAAGTATACTGTTATATCGTTCAGTTCATTATGTTATGTTACATTACATCCTGAATGTAAGCTTGATCATCAGTTTAACATCATGATTTAATCTTATTTCTCAAGTATAGTTACTATTCACTGTAAAAGGTCTTAGTTTTATCAGAAATGAGCCCGAGGTGAGATTAAATCAATTAAGCCTCTTAATCACATCTCTGCAAACCTCACCAAACACAACCCCAGACAACCCATAACGATTACAAGATATGTGTGCTTGATCTCACACATAAAGCACTTAAACTCTAAGCAATAGCATTATAAATAGTGTTGTAAAGCATCTCAATTTTATTATTTGAGAAAATATGTCGGAAGTGAAACGTATTAGCTCATCTCTCCACTACATCCAAAAATCATAACTTACAGTCATGCAATAACACCGGCTGCAGTTGTCATAAATATAACCTGGCACATCTATTTTCAATTTTAAAAAAAGAGTGGGAATTCTCCCCTCCTTTGAGAACAGTATTCCGACTGGGAGCTGTTGAAGTTCCTGGAGAAAACTATCCTGGTGTCTGCGGTGCGCTTACCTAACCCCACACACCCAGAGAGCCAAGTGTCCGTGGATGTTCTTTTTGCCCTCAGGTTGTTGGGTATAAGTGAGACCAAGGTGTTGCCATTTGCCTGGTGTGAACATGCCCTCTCCTGACTCTGCCTGGGCCAGCAGACCAGCCTTCATCTCGTCGTTAGGATCAATGCAAATCCTGTGCAAATCCAGAGTCACTTCATTTTCACAAAACAGTATAAACACACCCAAGACCCATTTAGACAAGGATCAGAATAAGTCACCCTAAAAAAACTTTTTTTTTTCCTAACATGAGATCCTCATTATAACTTTACATACACAACAAAAGTCTTTCAATCCAGCTAGTATTTCACCAGGAAACGACAGTTACCTAAAGCTTCTTCAGCAGTGCCCAATCTATCATCTCTCTAAATGGGATTACTGCAGAAATGAATACATCTAGCTGAGAGATGGCAATCTCACCTGAAAGTGAAGCTCCCAGTGGTCAGGTCTGCCCACACTTGCAGCATCAGGGCTTTGGAACCCATGGATAGAATATGAACAAGGCCCTCCTCCACCAAATGTTCTCTGACCTGAGACACTCCATGCTGGGACTCTGAGGTCTGTGCAATCTTTTCTTCTGCAACAACACAATCATATAGACATATGGAAAGGTAAAAGTGTGAGGGTGAGTATGTGTGTGTGTGTGTGTTTGTGTGTGAGTGTGTAAGAAAGAGAGTGAGATAGTAAGGCCAAAGAGAGGAATAAAGAGAATATGTCAGTGTGTCAGAATGCGTCAGTGTGTCTTACCAATACACAGGATATCTCATCATAAAAATAGTAGTTTCATACGCAATTCAAGCATGTAATACAATTCATTTTCTAATATCTATTTTTGTTTTTTAATTTAACTGAGCTCAGTTGTATCAGATCATGGAAGAGGTCTGCATACCAGCCGAGGACAGATATTTAATAATATGATTATAATTATTAAGTTGGTCTAAGGGAGACCGCATCTTGGCCGAAGGTTAAAGTTAGGATAAGGTAATGGATAATCTAAGGTCGAGGCTTCAGTTTTTGGTTAACCTCTCAATATGTCTTCACTCCATAAAAATAAAAAACGTTAACAAGACGTGTGCAGTCATAAACTGTCACTTCCCCTCTTACCTCTCTCCGCTGGGCCCTTCTCATCCTCACTCCTATGTGCTCTGATCCAGAGGGAGGCGCTGAAGCCGCTTGCCATATGTGGCCAGCAGTTCTGCCCCACCAAGGGCAGATGAAGGGGTGCGATATGCCAGGGGGAGGTACGTAAATGTCCTGGTTGGCTCTCTCCGTCACCCCGACCTGGCGACAGCTTACCCCTCCACAGCATGCCAACCCCTCTGCCCCCTGCCATGCCGTTCGGCCTCGGCCCCGGAGACCCTCCGCCGGGAGCAGAGGGCCCAAGAATCATGGGAAAGGACAAGAAGTGCAAAGGTTCCACGTCCATATTGGCCTCCACAATCTTGAGGATGCCCTGCAGCAAGACCTCCTGGGGGAAAAAAAAACAAAAAACACACACACACAGTAAGAATGTCCATTATAACTTCACAGGGTGCCCATTGTAGGCCTTCATCACTCATGGTTTATTCATATTGCCTTTAGGGCCATTAAATAATTAAAATAATCTACTGTCATTCTACTGAATCGCGTTAAATTGGCAATAATCTTGAGGATAAACTGAGGGGAGATGTAAAGAAAATTTTTAAGACCCTGTCCACTGTGTCCGAAGACAGGGAACTGAACACCGCTTAGGCTGCTGAAAGGCCAAATAAAATGTTGATAATTACAGTCTGGGAAACATATAATAGTAGCCAAACTTCTGCTGTCTTACTCAATATCAAGGGAGAGAAGCCCATCAAAAAACCTTGGGGGAGCATGTGTGTGTGTGTGTGTGAGTGTGGTAATGAGTTATCGCTCTCTATAGAACTTCATTAACACTGCAGTGGTAAAAACGCAGTTCCATTAGCAGCAAAGGAAGGAGTTGGGGGTGGGGCTTGGAGCACAGAGACCAGCTGCAGTACAGAGACAAACAGAACACAAACACATGTATACATACGTATACTATTTGCTGAGGGTTTAGATAGCCCAACAGGGCACAGCCTTAAGATATCTGAACAGAGAATGACAAATGACTCAATATTAGACACAAAACTAAGACGGTGATGGGTAGATAAAATGGGGCTTTGCTGTGGGAGATATATTTGTAAAAGCAACAGGTAAGTGCTAATGTTGAGTCAGTTCCTGCAGTGTTTAGTGTTAAGACTTGTTTTTTACTGCCTCACTGACGACAGAGCTCTTTGAGGTTGAGCAGCCCAAACATTCAAGCGTGAATAATATTCAAATGAAGAAAAAAGAAAGAGCTGTAAGGAAGGTTTCTACAAAATCAAATCCCCCCTCAGCATAGTCACACTGCTTTCAAATCTCAGAAACGCTACAAAGCAGTGGGGGAGAGACGCATATTAAATCAAAATCAGTCACAAAGGACGGAGCAAAACTGCATCCCGAGCAGAAGAGGCACTCAGTAACAGCCATGCTGAGGAGGGCAATTATTTATCAGAGGCAGAAGAACAGAACGATAAAGCACAAACAGAAATCTGAAGGGAGTATGGATCAAGACGAAGAGGAGGAGGAGGAAGAGGAGGAGGATGAAGAAGAGTACTGCCCACTCAGGTCGTGGTAAAGAGCAAAGTCCTGACGCACGTTAGTGATTCATATCAGTGTCATCAAACAAAAGCTTAGGGGTTATTAAGCCCTGCGTCAGTATGTCCGCTTCACGCGCCAGGTTAACAATGCACCTGGTTTTCAAAGAGCGCTGTTTGAAATGAGAAAGCATAAGAGGGCTGATTCTGTTTGAGATTGCTTTGGTTTGCTTTTAAAATCATCTTGGCGGTAATAAGATTTTTAATTTTGTTTCCCCTCCTTCATGCAGGTGTAAATGATTGGTGGTGTATGAGTAATCAGTTTAATATCAAGGAGTTCCTTTATCTATTGTGTATTTTTCCAACACTTTTCAGCACTTTTGATTACTTTTCTATTGCATACAGTGAAAAGATCATCACCCCATGACAACAACTGCCTCTTTAGAAATTATTCTTGGCTTCATAAATCCAGTGATTTGAACGATGTATGCAAACTGGCTTGAATGGATGGCTGATGTTAACTGTTGTAGATAAGGTGTCACCTACATTTATAAAGATAAGTTAAACATGGGCAGATTTGGACCCTCCATAAAGAGAGGTTGCACAAAAATAGCAGTTTATAGACCTTTTGAAGGCTTTCCTTGATTCTCAGTAATCAGAGAGTGGAAGCTGAGGACCAGACAAATATAAAGTCAGAGAAGAATTTTGTGAATGCTGTGAGCAGGAAAAACGAGAATCTGAAATTGTGCTGTCACCACCCTTACAGGTACAACTGCCCATGATAGATTTAACAGACAGGATGCTCTTAATTCTTCGGTCAAAAGTACTTACAGTCGGAGGACTTTTCTCTAGGAAGAGTCGTATGAGGAGGGCCAGTTCCTCTGCTGTGATCCTTTCACTCACCATGGCAACCAGCAGTTCCATCAGGACAGTCTGGCATTCTGCATGGAAGAGCATGCAACACATTATTTACACAGAATGGGCACATAGACACATCTGTAGACACACATGCAGACTGGTAAACAAACAAAAACATGAACTAAGGAGCAAAAACATACACAGATGCTCAAACACACCCACCTACATGCAAACAAAGAGACACGTCACTTAACTTCAGCAAGATATGAAAATGTCAAGGAAAGCATAGGCAGATCAACTGACCTCTGTAGCAGGAATCCGATTGGCTCAGAATATTCTGGAAGCCAGTAAGAATGCTCTTCACACCACCCTGTACAGGCAGAAGCACACACAGGAACTGTGAGTGATCTGGCAGTCTGTAACTATCACACATTCAATAGCACTCCAATGATACAACTACACTGTGCTGTACATTACATTGGGACTACAACATCATGTGATGGGAAGGTAAATTATATTTGGTTGTTATAACGCTTGGTTGTTGACTAAGCATCAAAAAAAGCAAATTCTTTTAACCCTCATTATTTTTAGCAAACCACACACACATTATACACACTATAATTTTGCAATTTTGTATAATACTAAAATAAATCATATACTGACTTAAAGGCGTTGATTTATAAAACACGTTCCTACATTATAACAGCAGATTCATCCGCCACTACATTCTCATTGCTCTTTAGTTCCGTTTTACACGCAGGCATTCAAATTTCAACGCCACTAACATCTATCCTTTTCTGGAGCTTTATCTATGTTTGATTTTCGGTAGATGGGAAACTCCTCCTCTGTGCACAAAGAGAGTGGGTTAGAGAGAGGGTGGCGTGAGAAGCTGACCTGATCGTAGAGTAGCGCTGCGTTGCAGGGGTTGCTGCGGACTGCTCCTAATAGACTCTGGAGCACATGGCTCAATACCTCCACGTCGGGGGAGCCAGCAGCCAGCAGCTGCAGCTCCATGGTGCAGATCTCTGGGAAGAGCAGCCGCCCTTGGCCTGGGCTTTCTGCCATCCCCAGAGGCCCAAATGTACATTCCCCTAGAGGGGCAGCCTCCACCTTCACACCTACTGGAAGATCCAAGAAGAATTCAATTAGAGTTTCTTCTTCATTTTTTTTTTTTGCTTTGCAGAAACAAGACAGACACTGACACAAACTATCCACACAGACACTAAGCCACTCACATACACACACAATCAGAGTGAAAGAGAGAGACAGAGAAGGAGAGACATTAAAAACCACACATACATACTTACAGGCTTCTTAAACAAAGTATACAGGCAAATTACTAAGCATAAAGGCAGTCTCCTAGTACATACAGTGGATGTGAAGAGAAGAAAGCAAAAAGGGCAGGAGTGCTGCATCAGTGCTGATCTCTGTACTGTGGACTACTGCCTGATGTGCTGCCAGTAAAAATGAATTAGCTGGAGGGCTGGGAACAGGCATGGGAGTCCCCGCATGATTTAGTAGTGACCAAGCCCACAGACTGTCACAGGGGAGCTCTCTATTCATCAGGTTTTTGCCTCTTTTTAGATTTTGCCTGTGCACAGTTCCACTCTCACACACGCAGGTATAGCGTGCGTGCGCCCGCACACACATACACCCACAGACGAACACACACGCGCACATACACAAACAAACACACACATAATATCAACGTATATTTTAACACTTTTAGACTCACATATACAGTCCATATACACACAAACTGCTCATTTATGTAAAAAAAAAAAAAAGTGTACACAAAAACACATACACTCAAAGCCTCTATATGATTAACTGACTACCTGCTAAAATCAAATGCACCCTTTTTCCAAAGGAGTTGCCTTTATACACAGCACTCTTGAAATGCTATAGTGGAATGGCCTCTGTAGGTCCGACTGAATACATGGCTACGGACAGGCTACTGGAGCTCAGCAGCCACTTTCTAGTTAGAATCATTACTTACAACCAGTCACATCACCAGTAAACACAAGATAGAGGAAATGGACTCAGAATACGCAGACTAAATCCCTTGACTGTTACACAGCAAACACTGAGCTGTGGATGTGATTTTTTGGACTGAGGTATGTCAGAACAACATTAATTCTCTGATCACATGATGAGATCAATAAAACCAATGCACTTAGTTCACTGGGATATCAGGCTCATTTACCCCAAGCAAACCAACAGGGCAGTACTCCTATTAAACCATTACTCAATAAATCAATCTATCATTTCAGTTCTCTGGGGTCACGCAATGTATGCCCGCATTGTCTCTTTATCTTAAACAGGAGACACATGAGTGATTAAAAAAAATAAATAAATAATAGAAAAAAGGTTCAGCCCTGAACATTTCCTCACTCTCCTGTCATTCTCTCTCAACTGGAAAAAAAAAACAAAAAACAGAGGGGCACTTTCTAAAACTTACAATATCACAGACCAAAATGTATGTGTATTTGTGTGTGTGTGTCTGCATATATGTATGTGTGTGTGTGTGTGTGTGTGTGAGATTGTGTGTGAGACAGATCTGTCAAAACCACAAGTCACAAGACTCTTCTCATAAGGGCACGCACTGCAACAGTCTTACATCATAGCCAGAGGGAACAAAGAGTGCATTCTGGGAAAAGAAAGGGAATTCAGTCTTCAGCCAGCGTTCCATGTGACTGCAAAGAGGGATCAGAGTGAGAGAGAAATGGCCTGGCCTCCCAGGCACCGCCTGGCCTTACAGCCTACCTGCTACACACTTGGCTCATATCAGCATGATGTGGAGTTATAATTACTCCCTTTGAAACCAGGCTCCTACCCACCATATGGCTTGGCACTGTGACAGGTTAAACTCGTTTTAGCACAGAAAACTTGTTGGATTGAGTTGTGAGGATGTGATATAAATTGTTTATGTGAGTTGTTGCAGAACTGTAGAGTGCAGCTGTACAAAATGTTGGTCTTCTGTTACAGGTCAGAAATGGTGCAAGTTTACTGATGCGATAGTCAAAACATTTCTTCAGCAAAAAAGACCCGCTGCTTCTACTCCATACCGTTACTGTATAAATATGCTCTTTTTGGGCTCAATCTGAATCGAAATCCTGTTCATTTTATTTGAAACTACAAATATTGCTGGGCGCATTATATAACTTTAACTGTCTTATGTCATTCCTTCGCAAGATATGATATGTAATGTACATTTTTATTAAAATGATCCCAAGCCTCTGAAACTACTATTTTTATAATAATATTATAGCTATGGGTACATACTAGGCTATGTTACATTAGTACTTTCAATTTGTTGTCCATTCACAAGATATGACGTGTAATATACGTTATTATTAAAATGATCCCAAACAATAGAAGCTACTATTTTTATAATAATATTATATCTATGGACACATACCATCTAACATTCTTACTTTCAATCAATTCAAACATTGCGTATTTGAAAGAAAAAAAGGCTGCCAAAAGATCACTTCATATTAACATAATTTCTCTCATCGCTGGTATGTAGACTGATCCAAAATACCGATCACTTATTGCTAGCTGAGTGTTAAAAACAGAACATATATTCCAATTATGAAACTCACAGAACATCCAAAACACTGATGTCAGTCTAGTGAACAGTAGTCACATCTAACGATAGGACTTATCTTAACATCCGTTACTGTCCGTACCTCAGTGCAACAGCAAAGCAATTACGTACAGCTAACTAGACTGGGAAATTCTTATTCTGTTGTAAACATGAAAATTACACAAAATATCAAATAAATGAAGTCTCTTTAGGTCTTAACTCTGGTAACGAAGGATGACAGACAAAGAGAAGAAAGTTTAAGGTCTCCACCGCCTGATTAGACAAAAAATGATCAAAGCAAGCCTTTCTCTAGCCGCTCTGCTGCATTGAGCCAAATGAGCCAACTGGTGTGTGCGTGTGTGTGTGTGCATGTGTGTGTGTGCGGGTGTGTGTATGTGTGCGCTTGAGAGTATCGCGTACATTACCTTCCTCTTGGCGTGCTGAGTCCTCTGGGTTGCTCTCACTGTCTGCGTCGTAGCCCTCCTCCTCTCCAAGGGGATGGACGTCAGCCACCCGACCCTCATCAGCATCCTCTGACAGGTCACCTGCTATGGCCGACACTTCACTCCCCACCTGGGACTTCTGAGAGTGAGAGAAAAAGAGAGAGAGGAAGAGAGAGAGAGAGAGGGGGGGGGGGGACCAAGAGCAAGGAAGTTAAACCTTTCATACTACAAGTCAAATGGCACAATAACAATTCACAGTACAGTACTTCGATATTAAATTAAAAATAAACAATATTATGGCCATGTTGCCTGTACACACTTGGAGTGATCTTACTGCGAGACCTCTGGTATTTACTTTAACTGTATCAGTTTCCTCAGTTGAAACCACAACGCACAGACCAAGTTACAAGCTGGTATCAGTTACAAATCATATCGCTTTAAAGAAAAGGAGAGAGACAGATTACTCTTACCCTTATGCCCTTTTTTTGGAAAAAGCCTTATGTTCAAAATCCGGTAATCAATTCAGGAGCACAAAGAAAAGTATTCCTGAATATCCTCGCTATTTAAGTAGCAAACTAAAAGTGGCTGTTTTCAAATCCCAACCAAATAAAAAAATAAATAAAGATTTTGATCATAAGACCCCATCAGCTGACCATTACAGCATAAACACAAACTCCCCTGAGGTATTCAAACGCGCACAGACGGACCCACGCGTATGCACACACGCACACGCTTACACTCACAAAAACACACGCACACACACACACAAACACACACACACACACACACACACACACACACACACAATCCGTTTATCTTAAGCAGACAGACTCTTGAACATTAAAGGCCGTATATGAATACGCACTACGCAAAACAAATTTTCAAAATGCTCAAACACTAAAGTAGAGAGATACATAAAATAACTCAAATAAAATAAATGAGATATAATGTAACTGGTTTGGAGATATCCAGTACAGACTTATTCAGCATTTAAACAAAGACTAGATGACTGTAATATTTATGTAAAATTACTGCAAGGACACACATCCGGCCTTAACAACAGCCTTAATCTCTGTTGAACCAGGTTTGTTCTAGTTTTCAGCAGCTTTACGTACAGTTATGGGATTCATGGAGGACAAAGCCATTACATAAATGTCCAAACACTTAGCTATTGCACAGGATTAAATCAGGCAGACATGCTTCAACTACTGCAGACCGCAGCTGAGTGACAGAATTTTATGACAGAACACAATATCAGTGAGCTCCTTATGTCTCTCATTCAAGGCAGCTGGGGCTGTTGTAGTCCCACTATTTTAGCTGATGCAACACCTACATAATGCCACACAAAAGTGCTACTTTCATCAAGATGATTAAGCCGAGGGAGAAGACAGTAATGACAATACGGAAGCTAAGTGTAAGAACCACAGAGTCAAAACCAAACCTGTTTATTTGATTTCACCTCAAGCTTTAGTTCAGAGGGCAGTGGTTATTTTATCACTGTAGATGGCCCTCTCCTTTGGTTTTTATGGCAGTACTTTCAAGAGATAAAGCAACTTTTCTGGAAAGAAGATGTTAGCTTACCCGTTCAGGTTTCTCTTCAAGGGTATCAGGGCTACAGCAAACTTCAGCAAGAGCGACTCGCAACAGAGAATCAAACAAAGGTACTGCCAGTTCTGAGTTCACCACACCAGAGCGAGATAGCTGATCTCTCACTTCACAGAGTGTTTCCTCTACCGACTGAAGCTATGCAATGGTAGAATAGAAAGACAGAGAGAGAGTAATAATTAGAGCTCCCAATACTATGCTCTGATACAACATAAAAGCACATACAGAGATGTTTGCAATGGGCTTAAAAGTGTCACTGCTCTCTCAAGTATGTCAAAGGCAAACACTATGCAAGCCCACAGTACACCATAATGAAATCCTAATAACCACGTTTCATGTAAGCAAACAGACAGCATATTCTGTACCTGGAAAGAAAAGTCAGGCTCCATACGTTGCAGAGCTGAATTTGCACTGTGCAGGCAAATGGCCAGAAGTGCCTCCAATAGCCGAATACTTTGAAGGGGCCACTCTTCCTCCAGTTTCTTGGCTGGGTCTCTGCTCTTACCCTCCACCTGAATGGGGCTCGCTGAGTCGTTCACATCCTGCAGTGGAGCCTCTTCTGTCCCTAGGGCTGTGGACACAAGGTCAGCTTGCACAGGGGTCGCAGCTGGAGCAGGTGAGTCAGGATGAGATGGACTGTTCTTGCCTTTGCCCTCTTTCTTTTTCTTCGTCTTATTGTCCTTAGTCTTGGAGGTAAGCTTCTGGATGACCATGGCCATAAGGCGGGAGCAAACATCCAAGCCACCCAATCTAAAGAACTGCCTCTGAAAAACTGGGCTGGCCAAATACACCCAGCGACACACAGACCACACATCTGCTGCACGCCTCACCTGTTCCTTAGAGGGCAGTGCCACACTGTCGGGTGAGAGGCAAGGTAACCTACTGCCAAGTGGTTCACTGGCTGTGCTGTCATATCCTGAGGTGTCCTCCGAATCATTAGCAGAATCACGGTCTGAGTCTGCCTCCTTGCTCACACAGAGGAAAGCCACACATAGGAAGAGATTAATGGTATTCAGATGTGCTTCTCCACGGTTACGCCCTACGCCTGCCCCTGGCCCACTCTTACTCCTCTGGCGGGGGCAGGCTTCTCTCAGACCCTCATAGAATTTGCTGAGACTTTGTGGTCCATCACTAGCACCACAGGAGCCTAGTTCCTCAGCAAGCCCGAGAACAGCATCTCTCTCTTGGGCCTCAGCACTCTCAAGCTCCTGAGGGGAAGAGTCCACCTGTTGGTCCCAAGCACTTAAAATCAATGTTTCAAACACCTTCAGTGCCCACGGGCGAGTGGAGTCCAGGTAGATCAGCTCAGTGACCTGGTTCAGCCCATTACAGCTCAGGAACAGATCACGCACCACCCTACTGAGGTAAAATAAAAAAACAAACAAACAAACAAACAAAAGAAGCCATAAAACAAGCAGAACTCGATCAGAAATTATTTTCTGACGGTAATCTTAACTTTATCAAATGCAAATGCTTAATTCTGTTTAAAAGACATATCATCCAAAACTGCCCCAGTTTATTTTCACAGCTGCTGTGTATCACAGACAGCATAAAACAGGACAAGAGGAAGAGAGAGTGAGTACACAATAGGTGCAATTTGCATTTGCTTTCTGAGCATATCTGATGTTACAGACATGGGGAGCCCATTCATTTCATCCGAAATGATGTGTTTTAAGGACATTATACAAATTTATGCAGAGATGAAAAACACATGCCCACATGTTGAAGTGTAGGAGTCATAAAAATGTGCAAAAGATGAGTGAGGAGAGCAAGCAATCTGCACTGGAGAGAGCAATTACACCAAAATGGGCAATGACTGGATTGCAAGATGTTAACCACATATACAAATAATTTGATAAAACTGAGTGGTTATGCACTCCTAGATAGAAGGAAAAACAGAGACAAAGAGGTAAAAAAAAAGCCCAAAAGAAGGACTGGAAAAGATACCAGGACTGAAGAGAACTGCAGTGAAGAGAAAAGAAGATATCAAAAAGACCAGGACTACTACCATCTTACCTTGACCTCAGCAAGGCTGGTAATGTTTGAAGGTAGACTAGCAGCACCTCTATGGGGAGGCACTGGGTATGGTAATTGCAGACCTGGGTACAGGCAGTGGACACGCCCAGTTGTTGGGCATGGTGAGCCAGCTCCACACCTCTCTGAAGCACTGGGTTAAAGATATGAGTATAAAGCTGCCACTGCACTACCGCATTTCCCCGTAGAGTCAGCTGGCATATGTGGCTTGCAATCTGCTGACACAGTTGCCAATCCTCACCAAACACCAACGCTTGGTAGGCCTCCAAAGCATCCCATTTCCAAAGCATATCCTCAGCTCCTCCACTGGGCAGGATACCCTGGGATCGGTATGAGGGAGAAGTAGATGAAGCTGCTTCTTTCCCTAGCACAGAGCCCCCATGCAGGGTTTCCTCCAGGCTAGGGAGCTGGCTACTATCCAGAGTGCAAATATTGCAAGAGGCAAGTTTGGCCTTCTCTGATGGCTGTCCCCCACCAAGCTGCTCCAACAAAAGCCTAGTAAGGACATTAAGCACATGGGACTGATAGCTGCGAAGGCCTGGAGCTTGAAATGCTTGTAGCAAAGGACCCACCACAGAACGTGGGTCCATGCAACAGCAGATTCCCACAGCCTGCATTCCAGCCAGCACTTGCAGCACTGCAGGACCCGATGGGGAGAGTCGCTGGAGAAGCCGCAGACACTGGTGAGCACAAGCTGCCAGGCAGCAGCAACGTTCCGGGTAGCGAATCTCAGCTTCACTGCTTTCTCCTTCCTCTTCAAAGGGGTTACGGTGGGCAGCTTGCTTGAAAGCAGAGACCGGAAGTCCTGAGAGATCGCGATGATGATGCAGGAAATGGGAGTACTCGCAGCGGCGGTGTCGTCGTCTTGCACACACGGACTGGTGTAGTTGCTCTGACTTGGCCTTTTTGATTGCACTGATTATCTTGACTACACCAGCTATGAGACCACGTAGTCGCTCTGAAGCCTCACTGCACACGTCAGAGTCCCGAGTTGAACTTAGGCTCTCAAGACGCACCGCAGTAGTCTCAAATAGCTCCAGGCCCCGATGCTGCACAAATTCATGGACAAGTTCAAGAGCCTGACTGAAGAAGAAAGGATTTGGTGCAGAGGCCTGTAAACAGCGCAGTAGAAGCTGTAGGACCCCCTCAAGGAGCTCTGGCAGAAGAAGAGCTCTGTGGCGGTACCTAGAGAAGGAGAAATCATCTTGGACTTCTTGTAAGGTCTTTTTGGGCCGCGGGGCAAATGGATCGGCTTGTCTCTCCAGACAGGTGCGGATCTTCAGCGTGGCTCTCAGCAGATCAGTTAGGCTGCGACGCAAATTGTCAGGTAGCGATTCACTCTGGCCCACATCCACAAACATGAGGTGAAGAATGGTTCGCAAAAGCATCCTTTGGACAAGTGCAATGGGCTCCTCGGTCCAACCGCCAGCCAAATCATCTACCCCTCCGCCACCTCCTCCACCTCCTGGTCCACAACAGTCTCCAAACTCTGTAAGGATCTCTGTTAGCGTGGGCACAACACTGACAGCTAAACCTGGGTTATGATTGATGGTCATGTCAAATTTGCAGACTTTCTCGAGAAGGGATAGAAGAACATGACAGAGGTCAAAGGGGGAGTTTTCCATGCGATTAAAGATGGACATAGCTGTTGGGTCCGTTAGTGTTTCAGCATCCAGCATTTGTGAACTAAAAAGCCTCATATGATGCTGGGAGCAGTCCAGGGTGGCCATGGTTTCAGGAGTGGGATACTGCTGTTTTTGTGGAATGTCTGACTGATGATGTTGGCAACTCACACGGATGGTTGAACCATGTGATCGGCGGTACTTCGACACTGTGCCTGTAGTCTTGTCATCTGAATTTGCTTCTGAGTCTGAGGTCGAGAGCTGCGACTTCCGTGCATCTCTTACGGAGTATCTCTGTGCGGTTCTTCGTGCTCGCCGTGACTTCCAGTTCCCAGACAGACGTTTCCCGGTGCTCTGTGCATCGGCAAAAGCCTTTTCTTGCCCAACTTTCAAAGGAACAGTTCTTCCTTCTCGGCAAAGGAACACCTCTAGTAGGGAAGGCAGGGTGAAATCTGTGCAAACCAAATGGTACAGTCAGAAAAAAGGAAAACATTGTTATTCTGGTTAAAATACAAAGCAAGCGGCCTCTGATATCTAAAATATAAGTTCTCACAAATTTGGAGCTTGTTTATCATAAGAGCAGTTGTAATTCACATGCCAAACCATCTTCCCTAGATTATGGAATTCTTTACAAAGTTGAGATAGAAAGTCTTGACAGTTTTTTATTGCATTTATTAGACTGAAAAAACAGGTACACAGATACTCTCCCTACCCTGAAAGAGACTGCTTCAGCAAAGAACCTCAGGAGCTAATAAGGGAGTAATGTAGGAGGCCACTGCTAAAAAGGATTAGCATGTCCACACTAAATACCCAAGGTGTAATGCTAAGTGCCCACCTCTACCCCCTATGTATATAAATATACATATACACACACACACACACACACACACATATTTACACACATATATATACACACACACACACACACACACACACACACACACACGTGTGTGTCTGCGTGTGTGTGTGTATATGGCATAAAACTGTGTGTTGTTTGGAAAGGTTGCTAGGTACTTAACATATATAAATATTTGCTTAATTATATATATTTGTATAATTATACATACTTTGTGAAGTCATCTCCAGGCTGAATGTGCTCAGAATGTACACAACTACTAAACCATTAATGGAGGCCTTGAAAGAATATGGCCCATCAGACTCCTATTACAATAAAGTACTGGGTGTATTGGGTTCCCTGACTTAGGAAAATGACAGTGTTTTGGTTAATTTGGTTAACAGAGTGAGTAAATCAGCCATGTGTATTACAGACTGCAGTAAGGGAAAATGTACAACGAGAACCAAAACTAGAGAACAACGTCACCATGAAAAAAGAAAAGATGAGACAAAGAGGAAAGAAAAGTCTGGAGAAGTGTATTGTAGGAGAAATGATGTTTAAAATGATGTAAAATATTACAGAATTGACTGTGAATTGTAGAAGAAATAAATGAATTGACACTAACCCGGAGCTTTCTCCTCCTGCACAGGGATCTTCCACACCAGTGGCAGCAGTGACAAGAGTAAGGTGAGTAGCTCTTCCCGACAGGTCAGCTCCTAAGCGAAAGAAAGGACATCAAAAGTAGTTCGTAGAATTTCTCTGTGTTCTTTACCCTCAACAGTCCACAGTGTTTCCTGAGATAAACAGAGACACCTTACATGACCAAGATCAACTGAGAATCAAGTCACCGTGGGTCTACAAAATAAAAAAAAATATCTGCGTGCCACTTTCATCAGACTAAGAAAACTGTTAAGAGATGAGGGGAGGGATGCCTACAAAGAGGAAAACCGTTTTTGTTTTTTTCCTAAATCCAGTAGCCAATGCGAAGACTTTGTGCACAGTTTGGCAATGCAGTGCCTGCGTAGAAGCACGTCCCTAAATACTGACTCCACCCTGCACCCTCAGACCAGGGGAGCATTCCTCACAAGGAGGAGAGAAAGCGCTCCAGCATGTGTGAATTAAAAGCAAATACAGCAGACTAGCCGCCAAAGTCCCACGCGACCTCAGGTAAGCAACAAACATAACTGCCCACACCACACTTTATTGCTAATGCTGTGGGGTAACGGATGCTGGTAGTTGAGGGGCTTACCATGCCCCTCTGTAAAACAAACACACAAGATGCTGGATAGGTGGTTGTGAAGCAGAACCTTAATGAGACATGTCAAAACAGCCTGAGCGATGGCTGATTCATCTGTTTTCTCACCTCTGAGAGAAAGGGTTAGGGGGAGAGCGGGGGACACAGAGTTGGAGGGTGCAGGGTCTTGAGGGAATGAAAGAGTGAGACAGACACATTTTCAGCACTACAGACACTGACTCCATGACCCCAAACACGTACACAAAAACAAGAGAAAGTAGCAGTCTAACCTCCTTTAACCTGATAAATCCTAGGAAGGACCTGAGAGTACAGCAAACCATCCATTACTTCACATCTGTTACCCCAGTGGTTCAGTATTATGCTTCAGTATCTTTTTGACTGACATTTAGATTTGAGGAAGTTACTCACAAAAATTACTCACATTGACTTTAAATTAAGTGGAAGTAATAAAAAATTACCGTCCACCGTTGATGATAATGATAGTTTTGTGGTATGAATGGTAAATGATGAGTCACAGAAATAGTGACTGAATTGTAAACATATAACATATTTTTTGAATATTTGTATTTTAAAAAAATGTGCACTTTTTTTAATCAATTAACCTTTAGAGTTCATCAAATCATGTTCAGTTTACGTGCATTTTTACTCACTCCATTTTTAACGTTATATGTATTTTCAGCTGCTCCATTTTTTATGAAATATATTTTGTCATGTCAATCCATCATGGTTGGCAGCCACCACAATGCTTAAAACTACAAAGACTTTCACTGAAGTGTCCAAATGGAAACATGGCCTGGAGGCAGTCAGAACTCACAGGAACACTACATTCTCTCATACGCGGTTGGACTGACAAACAGACTGAAATCCATGAAATGGGGAGATAAGAATGGATGTGTCATGGCACAGTTCCATAAACCCTATTTAATTTAGCTCTGTTATGAAAGATGAAATTACACACCAGAACTGCGTTAATCTCTCAGATGTGAAAATTAAACAATACGCAAAGCAAATATATGTTGGTGTGGTTGCTCAGCAAGTGCTCTGACAAAGGACTGGCAAATCTCTGAAGCAGGTACTGAACATCCTTCTTTGCATCAGTAAGTCCCTCTTGAACTTTCTGCGTATCTCTGTACCTCCTTAGGACTAGAGGAGCTTCAAAATTTGACAACAAAGTTTATAAGATTTTATTTGACAGGACTTTATGATAGGAGATAGACTTTATCTCCCTCTCTACTCTCTAGCAGCACACAGCACAGCGTGCTCTCTCTGAGGGGCCAAGCTTTACAGCTTTGAAGCATGTAAAACTATCAAAAGTGGAAAAGAAAATCCAAAATCTTTTGTTCAGTCTCTGACTACACGAATGCAGAACTGTCTTGAGTTGGGGGAAATTTCTGCCAGTTTTATGGCCTGTTTCCTTAACCCATGACTACCACACATAGAGAACATCTGCTTGTGTAAACTTGCATTTTCTGCACTACCACAAATCCCCTGTGGTGCTGCTTAAACACCACAACCACAAATGCCCGTTTATGGCACTCTGTAGCCCTAAGGTAGAGCATAAGCCAATGCAGTGAGCCTGAGCAACACTGGGGTGACTGGGAGGCCAATCATCATGTTAATTCTACACACAATAAGTGTCAGAGTTGGAACTGATTCTCAGCAGTTCATACAATAGCTCCATAGTCTGTCTGGCATGGACTGTGAAAAACTTTATTGAAAAGCATCTAACCTGAAACAGAAACTCAACTCTTAGACACTCATTCACTAGTGGGAATATAATGGTAGTCAGTGCAGCTTTATTGCAGGCATGTCTAAAGTTGTCCTCTAAACCCAAATTCAGAAATCTTAGTCTAAAACCAGATTAATGTAAACAAAAAATCCCCTCCCTTTCAAGTGTCAGGGAGTTATTTATGGCTCCACTGGGCATAAAGGAAAACAGCACTTCATCAAAACCAATTAGGGGCTTGCTGTAAAGACGGCAGACAGACAATCGATAGGGTTTGGATTTCCCCACTGCAAGCATGGGAGTGACATGCTGCAGGGGGAAATTAAGAGTGAAGGAAGAGGTCATAGCATTTCTGTCTTTCAAGGTATTATACCTGCATGCAGTGCATGAGTGTGCATGTGTGTTTGTATACATAATGCACGCCGAGACTTCCATATAAGTAATATGAGTGAAGACATTTAAACCTGCTAGTGATTAAGTCAGCATATCTGTTATTTGTGAATTGTATGTGTACTCGCATGCATGTGAATATCTTACCTGGTCGATGACAGAGTCCAGGGTACTGAGGAGCAGGAAGCCCCGGCCTCTGACAAGGTACTCTCCCAGTGCCACCATGTGACTCTCCTCCTCCTCATCCTCCCGAGTTTCCACCCGTTGGGCCACTGCACTGCACAGCTGGTGTACGTCTGTCAGGAACTCACGAGCCAAGGTGTTACTGGCCCCACTCATGTCTGAGCTGAGAGAGAGAGAGAGAGAGAAACAAAAAGCAGTTAAAAAAACAAAAACAAAAAACATTTCCATATTGTGTTATCAGCAAGCCAGCACATGGAATAAGAAGAATAACCAAGAATGATACTCAAATAAATGAACGGTATTTTCAGTATCGAATTGAGAAAACATTATTATTTTTAATTGTGGTGCACTTGAAGTTTAAATGAATGCAGCAGTAGTATAAATTACACAGGACTATGGGGATTGTTATGAAATATGAAAAGTTACACACAGCTCTCAGCGCAGTTCTGAAATGAATGAAAACGCCTGGCATGTCTGTGAAAATGAATAAATAGGAAAATCCTATGTTTAACTGTCAGAAAAACATGGCATTACAGTGTAGAGTACCAAGAGGCAGTGAGAAAAGGTTCTGTAGGAGGGTCCCTCAAATCTGATCCTGGAGGATCAGAGTCTCGCTGGTTTCATAACAACCAGGCACCATGTTATTTGACTGGTTGAAAAGTTCACACACTTGTTCACCAGGTAAAAATGAGCCTTTGATTAAGAGACAAAGGCAAAACCCAACAGAACTTCAGACTTCCACAGTTCTGACCGTGTTATATATTAATACTTCTATAATAATACTAGCCCATTATCCTTGGTCGTAACCCTCATGGAAAAATCCTTCCAATAGATAGATAAATCACTGTCTTTAAACCGGCTGAAAACCTGCCGCACATTAAAAAAGGGTGATGCAAGTTCCGAGGAGCTGTTTTTTGATATGGCCCTGAGATCAGAATATCAGCACTGACATATCATGCCTAAAAGCTTTTGATCATCACCATTATGAATTAGGGAAAACTGAAATAAAAATGGTGCTTGCCTTGACACCCAAGGCCTATGAGTGATTTTTTTTAGAACTAATGAACCAAACTGAGACAGATTATTCTGCTAGTCTGACAAGTTATGGCTGAAAATGTTTTCAGATTTAGCCGGGTGTAACCGAATTGAAACTGTGAGACACGCACTAGTTTGAAGTATGCTCTGATTTTTTTACATTCTGTGATAGATTCCTTAAATGGAGGTTTGAATTTGTTTTGGCGTATCATATTAGAATCAAAATCAGAACCGGGAAAAGAAATCCGTTTTACTGAATACTATGCAGAGAGAGAGAGAGCAGGCTCAACTCTTCGATGAAAATGATTAACGATAGCCTAATCCCACGCTTCACTCCAGTCAGAAAGTGCGTTTCTTATCACACAGTGAGTAAACGAAAGACACGCTGTGGCAGTGAGATTTCAGGCAAAAGCAGTTATGAGAGCAGCAGAAGGGTCTGTGGGACAGGTCCTCAGACGGATGAAATGGAGTAATGACACAGAGAAAAGACGATACTCCCACCAGAGTATCAGTTCACTGTAACTCGCTCTGAAAGGCTGGCGGTATCACCAGGTTATTCCATCCTCGAGATCAAAGCACGTCTAGAGGATTTTTTAAAATTAATGAAACTATGAAAAAAACAAGCACCAGAAGGAGCCATGGGAAGTTGACCAAAGCGGTTCAAAAGCATGTCATCTACGTTCGACGCTGTCCAAACAAACATTCAAAATCAGACAGGACTTTGTCATCAAAGGAACCCCACTACTTCTGTATGTATGCTTAGGCTGCAACTCAAACTTGTCTGTCACATCTGCTGTTTCAAAAAAAGTCAGAAAGTCTAAAAAACACGAGTTGGCACACAGAGCTTTCTTTTTCCCTTTATGTTCAAAACCGACTTGTCAGTGAACACTCTGGCAACTGCACGACGTAAAAGGACTAAAATAAAAAAAAAATAAAATAAATAAAAATCGGAGGACTTCTCGATGCCTTTCTGTGGCAGCACAGACCATTGCTGAGTAACGAGAAACCACATCAAATATTTAAAAGTAGTTTGTCTCAGAGTCCTCACTTTCTTTGAGACAGTCTTCATTTTAAGAGGAACACACTACTCTAATCACACCAACAACACACACAAACCAACCAACCATAGCGTTCATACATAATTCATATTAATTCAATTACTAAATATTGAGAGACATTCCTCTCCTGTCACAGATGTGAACACAAGTGTTCACAGGGGTGGGCACAGAAACAAAAACATAAGGACTGTATTCTCTTACTCAAACAGATATTCTACACACCACGGCAACCGATGCACATACTCTTTGCTCTCTCTAATACACACACACACATCTCACACATTCATAGTAAATCAACCCCAGTTCACACGAGTAAACACACACACACACACACACACGCACGCACACCTTAATAACAGATCACCACACACGCTCTTTGTCACACACGTTAACAGGCTTACAAGGACACGCCTCTTCCCTGTACACTGCTCAGATCACAGGAACAAAAAAAAAAAAAAACGTGGATACACGGCTTGCCTACCTCCTACAACCAGCTTGAGAAAAAGACCAAATATCAGCATTGTAATCCACTAGGGGTTCAGATATGAATTCCATTCATAGTCACAGTGCATTGTCTGAGCTGAGCTGCTGGTCTCTTAGCTTGCGTCCGCATACCTCCACGCAGCCTTAATGACTGAATTTTCTGTTCTGCGGCACAAATTCCATTAAATCGGAATTTCAAATGGAAGCTTTCCAGATTTTGAGTTGATCAGGGTATCACATGAAAGCATGTGATGTCACATGGCACTGGAGCAGAGTGGAGAGAGAGTCTGGTCAAGCCCCCACTGCCCTGGAGCAGACAGTGTAGTAACTTAAAACTGACCAACCACTCATTCCCAGTGCTATTTTCACTGCTAATTCTACTGATAATACTACCACAGAGAGTACTACAGCTACCAAACAAACAGTGGAACTCCCCAGACCGCTCTACTTCTAGTTAGCTCTGTTTCTCTGTTCTCTACTTTCCAGTCATCCCATCCGTGTCGTACAGCATTCAGCGTATTCATACGCTGTTTTCATATTCAGCCCTCGTCACGCTGCATGGTTCAACCTGAAAACGGCGTTGATGAATATCTTAGATTAGCCACATTCCTTGCCATTTACTAGGGTAAAAGTCCTACAACATATTAAATATTTACCATGAAACACATAGTATTTACCTCTCTGCAACTATCAAATTTAATATTCAATTTTTCATTGCTACTTATTATTTCTGTGACTAAAACTCTAACTACAATTAAAGAATCTCCACTGAAACAGTTGTTTTCTTATTCAAAAACAGTATAGCTATTGGGTACATTGAATAATCAAAGAATTTAGTGAATACAGTCCTAAGTACATGCAACAGCATCACAATTCAGTGTTTTACTATCTAATTTGGAGAAAAGGCTGCTTGGAGTGACTGACTTTCTTTTACCCAACAACCCCGCACGGCAAAACCTCAACCCTTCCTGTAATGTCCTTAACGATAGACCGTATGACTTCCACAGCACACTGAATCTTACATTGACCAAGTCACATGACAGGTTGATACGTTACTCAAACCATAAACATCAGCGACCTCATATGCTCTATACAGCCTCTTCCTGAATGTCCCCAGAAGTCCCACACAAAGTAAAGAATCAAGCTGGAAGTAGTTTCTACGTAACCACACCAGGGAAAAGCACTCACCCATTAAGTCATCACTCCCATCAGCATATTCTGGTATTTCAGAGAGTGTAAAACCCATATTCCTTAAATGTGGAACTACATGTTTTCAGGAGGTTATGCAAGACAGGTTGAACGCTGCTTTAACAAACGACACAAACTGAAAGTGAAAATGTCTGTGAGGGGAAAAGTTCATTGGGCACAGTCCTGCACAAACAAGTCCTGACAGAAGAGATGAAACAAACAGTGTGGCAAAATAATGCAGAATCACAAAGATCTAACGATCTATACAACCCACTACTCACTTCCAGTTTGTAAAACTTCCCAGCATAAGGTATTGATAAGGGGGTGAAGAAACAAGACTATTAAACAAGTGTGTTTGGGCGTGACCCTAATGTACTAGCCTTAAAACATACTGTATCACAAATCAATCGTGCTGACCGCTTTGACCGCAAATTTGTTTAACTTCTCCTCATTACAGGTTAATGGTCAGTAGAGGAAGAAGTTAAGTGTTTGTGTGTGACCAAGATGTTCTGCAAAGCAGATCTTTCTCGTGTCATTTTGAAATTTTGCGTTTTTTCAGCTGCTTGTTTGATTAAAGCGGGACGATGTTGTTTCTTTGTTGGTCAAAGACTAATTTGCTCTCTATCAACAGAGAGCAGATGACTGCAGGGAAAATCCCATACTTCCTGTTGGGACAGTGATGTGATGGAAGCATGCCATGGACTGATTTAAACTCTGAAGAATACCTATGCGTATATCTCTGCTTAAAAAAAAAAAAAAAAAAAAAAAAACCCTGTCAAACTGCCAATGTGGTTCAAACTGTCAGTAATCGTCCAACTGTCACTAAACAAAATTCCTGGCCCTTTGCCATTACACAAGTAAACAGCGCCAACAACCTTCTCCGTTTACATAATATTATTTAACCAAAAAGCAAGCACAAATAAATTTAGCCTTTTTTTGTGCGATGGTCATCACAAAAGATAGTAGAGGATTCACTAAAGGATTTTGGCCTCACTGAATAATTAACACCTTGACAAACCATTTACATTCTAGATTCAGTGTGACAACCTATGTAAAGTACACAATCTTGATCCTCTTTCTTTTCTTACTTAAGTGCACAACATAATTTCTCCATTCAACTCCAGGTTGTGACAGAATAACAATGCAGGACTTTCTGCCTATATATTAGTCTGAATGTATTAGCAGAGTTGATCACAGTCTGTGGGGGGCATCAGAAACTTGGACAGTACAGATTGTGTGTATTTAACGCTGTATAACACAACATGCCCGGCCAGTGTGTCCCTGGAGTGTTGTGTTAGCAGTGTGAAATGGGTTAGTGCAGAGAGTCAATAATAGCTGTGTTGTGAGTAGGGAACATGTTGGTTAACGTAAGGGCTGTATCTGTGTGTGTGTGCGCGTGTGTGTGTGTGTGTGTGTGTGTGAGTGAGTGAGTGAGAGAGAGAGAGAGAGAGAGAGAGAGAGAAAGAGAGAGAGAGAGAGAGAGAGAGAGAAATAATAGGGCTATCCTTGTAGAGGGAGGAAATACAACTACAGTAGTTTGAACTTTGAATGCTTATTGTGTTAACAGAGAAGATGTAGGTTTTTAGGCTACAAAATAGGCTGCTAATCTAAACTTTGGAGAATTTACATTAGAGTGATAAGACACGTAAAGCTTATTAATTTGGAGATGTCTCAAAGATTACTTTGCATTACTGTGCGAGGATAAAGATGAATAAAACACACATACCAGAATTTAAGGGCATCCTTTGTCCCAGAGTCACCGAGGTGACGAGCACAGTGAAACAGACACAGGAAGCACTCCAGTCTCTGCAGAGTGATCTGAAAGAGGGACAAACAGAAAGAGAGATCATCAGAGTCATTTTTCCAGATATTGTTTACTTGGGTATTGGTGCGTATATGAGAGTGGGTATATGAGTTTGAGAAAAACTTGCTGATGTTGATTTAGTGAAACGCCTTTAGAAGTTGACCGAGCACTCTGAGTGGCCAGCATTAACAGTTGCCAAAGGCTGCTCTGTCTAACCCCTCCATTTACCGCAACAGAGCCAAACTAACCTCATTACATGAAACCGGTACTACTCACATGTGCAAAGGGGCATTAGGTTAGACAACATATTAAGATCTAGCCTAGCTTATAAACACACAGTTATCTTTTTTTTGTTAGTTATCCAATTAGAAAAAAATAAAAAAATAAAATAATAATAAAAAAAAAAAGCTGAAAGATTGGTGCTCATTATTAATCTGCATCACACTGAGCAATATAAACAGGAGCTTTCAAAGTTCTAAAGGTAGCTGATAAATTGGGGAACTGAGACCTGTTTTAAATCTCTGGTACTTCCGTAGCGGGGACTGAGGGGGGAGGGATGGTGGGCGGCATTCTGTTTGATTATGTGAGGGAACGTTCGCATATCTGACACCAAAGCCAACTGGATAACACCGCTGTGGCCAGACATCAGGGCCTTTCTGATTGGAGGGTTAATCTACCGTCAGAGAGGTAATCTACCTGATCTCTTTAACTAGATCACCGCAGCATAATTGTGACAACGTATAACAGTGCTGTGGAGCAGTTTGACACCAATTACACTTATCCACTGCTAGCCACTGCTCCCCTGGCGTGGGAGTGGGATTAGCTTCCTGTGCTAATCCTTCAGCTTTGACTTGATTCATTCATCCCCCTCAGATCAGGGTTGCCTGTCTATGGAGCCTGTCTGGGTCATCATAGGCTGTCTCTGGAAACTTTACGACTACATTTAAACGGCGAACAACATCCTGATGAGTTAAAAAAAAAAATAAAAATCCAACCACGCCTGCTGCTTGACTCTGCGGCTGAAATCAGGTCTACATAACCAGAACTCTCAAAATAAAAACCACCAGACAATCACTCGGAAATGAAAATAGAACAGGATTTTTTACTTTTAAAATGATAAGCACAAACACCAAATATTTAAAACATTACTGTAAGATCATGCAAAATAGGACAAAAAGAAACACTCTTCCAATATGCCAGCTATGCACATATTTAAACATCACAACTGCTAACTGACCTCTCAACTGACATGTGGGGGGAAAAAAAGAATATAAAAGCAAAGCCACCCAGACTGTACAGCACTTGCTGAAAATCATATGACACTTAACAACCACAAAAGATCAGTTGCCTAGCTACATATCTTTCACATTTTATACATGTGTCAAAGTAGTAGGTCTGCAGCCTAAGACTGGTATCAACAAGCAGCAACTTACCAATATCACACTTGACTGCTGGTATACACTGTACACGGGTACCACCGATCAAAATCACTGCACCTTCTTAAAGTTTGTACAGTAGATTGCAGTTGAGCACACTTAACATAAGTAACAGCAAATACTGGTTTTGCACTTGATCTTGCAACAGCTTACTCACCAAAGAAGCCCAACAAAACCCAATCAGCAGCTAAAAAACTACAAACATAAAATCAACAAATTCCTCCAACTGTGCACCTCCCACAGAATCAGGCCATTACATCATGCAAAAAGCTGGGACAAAAGACAGGGAGCCTTGTGCCCTTTACCAAAGAGTCGTTCAGTTTAAAACATGCTCTGTTCTGTTCTACAGCTATGGCTTTGCTGAATCTCTCTTTACCTTGCATGTACAAAAAGGACTGAACAGAGTGTGAGTGGACAAGCCTCTGCTGTACAGTTGCATTGTGACACAATTTCCTTCCTCTGCAGATTTCGTCAGAAGTCAAAAAAGGACCTTTGCACCGAGTAGAATCTCACTCATGACAGCATGAGGATGGGTCACCTTAAACAACCTCTGAGATACATTATTAGCTTGTGGTATGTTTGAGTCAGAAAGTGGTTATTCACTGTCTTTAGCACAAGTGGGTTGTGAACAATAATAGCTTGTAATTGCAGTTTATGTTCAACGTGGACTCCAAACTCCTTATTCCCTCAATGAGTCTGATGGATCAATGCATGTAAAAAGCACAAACAAGCGATCAATGCAGACGTTTAGCAGAGTCAAAACACTTTTAAACATAGGTTAGATTGTTAGTATGGAGAGCTAAAGGTTAGAGACAAGTCTTTGAAGGGCTCAGTGGGCAAAACCACCCAAGGTGTTGGCATACACATACACACGCACAATCAGCCACACTCACCAGGGAGATGAGCTCCAATTATGACACCCAAATCAGAGGATGGCACCACAAAACTCACTGCACAGTAAGAGGCTGGACCAAAGAAGACAGGGGGAGAAAAACAGAGAGAAAGAATAAAGAGATGAAACGAAGGACAGAGTTTGAAGATGGGAAACAAAGCAGATATGGAAAAAGAGTGTAACATGAGGACAGAGTGGAAAGAACAGGTAGATGGTTCAAAGACACCGTTATTTTGAGACCTCAAACGAATGCATGGAAAAGGAAAATACCGGAAAGAAGCGACCTATTGTGATGATAGATGAACTGAGAAACGGCATGTGGTGGGATGAGCATACTGCACTCCAATAATAACACATCTACACAGCATAGAAAGGGCAGATAAGAGGAATTCTCTCTTAGTACAGCTACAGTGTTTGATTCAACCTGCAGGATCAGTTGCTTGTTCAAATTCAACACAGCAGAAGCTTCTGGGCCTAGAGGCTCTTCCAGGGACTGTCTGAACCAAAACTATAATTGGGTGAAGTTTTAGGTGTAGATGCAGGACAAAAGGGGGGGGCTGGGGCTACAGGTTGTAAAGCTAGCCAGTGTCCAATCAGAATCACACTTACTGGCAGACTCACCAATAATCTTGTTAAAAAATTAAGAGTGCTTCCCGTCTATCAGGATGAGTCAACTAGCAGGACAAACAGTCTCTGTTGTTATGAGCCATTAATATGACTTTTGAAAAAGTAAGAAAACTCTCCATCCTCACCACTGTTTGAGTGGTGTGAAATTGTCCCAATTACAATTTTATGAGGTCCGAATCTGTCCCTGCGGTTGCATTGTTCAACCTAAGTGTTTGAGTTATATCAGCTTTCCATCTGACCTAAAAATCAAAAAACATCACAAACACACTGAGAGGTCAAATACAAGGGCACAAAGTTTCCCATTAATGGGCACTCTTCCTCACTCCTCACATGACTTAGTTAGCTGACACATGCTCACGCAGCCAGAGGAGGGAGGGGGAAAAGGGCTGGAATTTAGACAAGAATTACTCTCAGTTCCCGTAAGGAATGTTTTCCCCCCTCTAATGTGATCCAGTACAGAACATAAATAAAGTACCAGCCAAGCCCATTGCAATTGGGTACATTGAGAGATGGATTATACGGATTATTTTAGTGACTGATGATCAGCTAGCCCAAATTATGTGACCTAAGAACTCTTTGGAGAAAGAAATTTCAAGTTGCAGATGCACTTACTTATCTCCGTCTATGATAGGTTTTTAGCAGGTTACAACAGCTGACCCCATTTTTTTTGGGAGGGGGGGGGGGGGGGGGGGGCAGCATTCAGAATAGATGAATACTGCATTACGACCACTGATGAGCTGGGCCATGACTATCCTGATTTCTAAAACTGACTAATTTGCAGCATTTGTCTGACTAACTGAATGCTTCCATAGATCTGATTCTACAACTCTGACAGCATGCACAAATACTCGATTAATTTGAAGCATGTTTCTCAATTTATTGCATGAATAGTCACAAGGAAAAATACAAATGAAATCGCAATATGCAATAGAGCATTACATATCAGTAGGCTCCAATCTAAATTCATTATGTCTCTCTAAGTACAAGCGGGCGGGCTAAACCACAGAAACTCAAAAAGAACATTTTCAGTGCACAACCAGGTGAATAGTCTGAAGAGTTTGCTATGAGCTCAAACTGTGGAGCAGTGGTACTAACACTATCAGTGGACAATAACAAACACCAAGACTCAAAAGGAGGAAGGTAAACAGAGGAGTGTAAGCTTTTGCGGAAGAGAAAAAGACAAACTGAGGTTTAGATGTTCTACAACGGTCAGAGAAGAGAGTGGGTGTTGGATTATCAGGTCTGGGTTCTGTATGAGTGCGCAGACCAACTTAAGTAACTTGAATTCTCTCTCTTTCAGCCTGGCTCACAAAGGGCTAAGTCATCGTGACGGGTTCTTTGCATTTATTTATACATTCACCAAAATAGCCGGTCAACAGCGGTGGTTTGGTTTAAAGCCTTTCGCATGGTAACATACTGATATGTGAACACAACACCCAGTGGCTGAAGATTACATGTCATATGAGCAACAAGTAGTCTAGCCCATGCTAGAAAGTGCAGTTACGTAGACCTGTGCCTTGTGCTACTGGTGTAATCGATTGAAAATAAAAGAGACTTAGAGCGGTTGATACAACAGAGAATATGTTTATAACGGTTATCATATGCTTTTGTGTGACACTGCGTCCAGGATGGCTGATTCACTGTGAAAGCAAACTGTGCGCCTTTTCATGAACACATTCACACCCAGCTTCCCAAAGCCTGCAAGACACGCTGTGTGTTGGTCAGGTCCTGCTTCACAGGAAGTCACACATACCAGCCTTAAGCCAAGTACTGCTTGCAAAAAAGAAACAAAAAACAAAAACTTGTTTTTAAATTAAATGAAGTCAGCCTCCTTTGTGTGTATGCTGTTCTTTAAACTTATGAAAAATGTAAAGACCAGAGATCACAACAGTGGCTTTAAGATCCAAACATGGACTTGAGGGCCAGCTAAAGAACCCAAATCTTTAATTTTTCACGCTGGAGGTAAAATATGAAAACATGCTGCTGAAATATTGAGTTCCTTGTTCTGTTTGGTTAGATAAAACAATTATTCAGCATGGATGGGCCTGAAAGTCCGGTCTTGAAGCCCTAACCATACCACCCATCCCCAACCCCCACTCCACCCCCACCCCGTGTGCACTCAATTTATTTTCTCCTAAAGCCAGTAAGGATAGAAAAGAGCCGTGGCAGTGGATTAAGGCTGTACATCAGATACCAGATGGTTACTGGTTTATATCCCAGGTTGGGCACCAAGGATGTTGATGCGGAAATGTTGTCTTGGACAACCGTAGAGGTGCAGATTCTAATATCTCTGCCATACTCATGACCCCTGCTATTACATGTTACCCCATCTGTCTTCCTCCTCACGCCAGCCATAAAAAAGAGCAAGTGTGCTTGATGACTGTATCATGGTTAAATAAAGGATTAACACTTACGTCTGTGTACGGTAGACGTGGGCATAGACTGGCTTTGAAAAATCCCTCAGGATAAGACAAAGCCAGCCGATTGGTTATTCATTGATGAAACCATTGGTCAGGCTGTACTGCTCAAGGCAGCCCTTTCTCATGGTCAGTGAGCTGCCTGGTCATGACAAGTGACTGGGTCCAGTGATGTATGGATGCTGCTATAAAAAAGAGCAGACAGCCGTGTGTGACCCTCTTCTCGTGAGGAGACATGGGGGCTGTTACGGAATATTTTTCCGGTCAGTGTAGATCTAATTTGGAGTGTGCATGATAAACATCATGAGAAGACACTTGTGTTCCCCATTTCCTACTGCACTGTAATGAAGAACTGAGAGCTAGTGGTATTATTCACTTTCTCATACACAAACAGAAACAAAAACACACAAAAACACTACACTTAATTGCACACTAAACAATTTTTAAAAAAATGTGTAGTCAGATTCATTATTATAAAAACAATATAGTCACTAACACAGTCAAATTCGCACAGATGTGAGTTGTATGTTTTGATTCTGATTCTGGAAGTTTCTAGAAGACTGAAGTTCTTATAACACGTAGTGAAACCAAAAAGTGAAGTTTTTCAGTACCTCATAATCAGACAAATGCTGATATCCAGGGACATACACTTTGTTCTCCAAAGAGGAACAGAGAAATCAGTGAGCTTGTTTTTTTCACTCCTTTTTAACTTTTTAATACCCTGCTGACATACTGAAATTCTGAAGAAATTTTCAATCAGAAATAATTTTCAAAGCTAACAGTTGTAAAAACTGCTCTATTAAGGGTGTAACACCCTAACTGATACACTTATCTAGAGGTGTACATTAACAAAATAATTTTAAAGCATTAAAAAAAAAAAAAAAAGGAATAATATCTGTGTATACAAAAATCGGAGCCACTGGTCCACCACACCCAATGCATCTTTAACGGGAAAAAGTGCTCTATGACATGGAAAAGTGGGTCATTCACCACACCTATACATGGCAGGAACTGGGACAAAGGTGGAATTCTGACTCACCAGAGAGCCAGAGAAATAAATTATTCACTCCACTGAATCAATTAACCAGCTTAGACCGAGACACAAGCAAATTGGATGAGGACGTTGGTGAAAAGTGTGTAGCTCAAAACAGGCACGAGCAATGAAAGGGTTAGCCAAATGTACCATCATGTACAACCTATGAAGCCAAAAATGTAACTTATTTACCAAGAGATGCACTGAACGTATTTACCGCTGAAATCCATGAGATATTGATCGTGAATAAATGCTATCTAAAGGATGGAACTATACCTGATTAGCCCTTAGACTGAGGGCCTGTCCAGTACTGACCTCTAACACTAGACAGTAATCAATCTGAAAATGCATGTTAGTGCTACAGCTAATTAGATGGACTGAGGCTGTAATGGAGGCATTAGGCAGAGCCATAATTCTTCCATACTCCTCTCTCTTTCTCTTTGTAGCACTTCTGCTTTCTGTCTCTGCTCTATTACCTCCATCCCAAAGTGTTTCTTTCGTTTTCACCTCTCCAAATCTCAATCCCTCTTTCACATTCTTTCATCATCTCTACTGCTCTCTGGCTTCAGCATATTATATCCAACAGAGATCTTAATGAATTTTCTTTAATGTACAACACAATTGTATCACATGTGCCTGCCCTATATGAGGGGAAAACAGAGTATTCACCATCAGTGACTTCACATAATATGGATAGCCCCCCATCCACTCTTTCTTCCCTGTAGTGATGTTGTCCACAACTATAACGTTTGAGAGAGAGAACATGTGAGAAGTGTAACCACTGGACTGTCAAAGCTTCCAGTGAATTTCAGTGAAACTGAACATTCCTCAGACTTTCCCTTCATGACTCCATTGCCTCTCGTGTGTCATTACAATTTTTTGCCTTCAATTTATTATCCTAGCATCCTTCAGCTATAGTACACATCTCTTATTTTACAGCTTCAATACACATTCCTTGCTTCCAGATCCTGTTGTCAATGCCAAATGTCCCTTGGTGTTTCCCACAGAGCTCTTGTCATTACTCCTACTCATGTGATCACAAACTGTTATGGTGATTAATGGTCAGTCCAGACATAGCCACATCCAAGGGACTCATGGGACCCTGATGCCCTCAGAGGAATTTAGCCAATCAGCCAGTCAACGCAGGGCTAACACGCCCATGTCATGGTCATTCAAACAACTGTTAAGGACTCAGTGTGACAGACTGTGAGGTCTTGCGCAAATAAATACTCCACATAATTTTACTTATGTTTTCTTAATTGTAATTGCTATTTTTGCATCTAGGCATTTAAAGTTGAAGTTGCCAAGAGCCTCTTCCATTAGAAACCACAAAAAGTACATATGGCTCACTGTTTTGGGTTATTTTTTTTATACCAAGGGATTGCATGCTAAATTGTGAAGGGACCAAAATTCACTGAGAGAGAGAGAGAGAATATGGACATGGAGTGAATCTTACAGGCCTAAATGCAGTCCAGTCCTTGACAAATGTAACCAGTCTTCCTACAGGGCATAAAAAAAAAACAAAATTCTGGCATACTTAACTTAAATACCTCTTTTTTTTTATCACCAGCTTATCTATGTTATATCATCGGTATCGTATCTGCACCATCCTGAAACTATTCTGCTTTTAGATATGAAAAGAGCACAACACTCAATTTGTATAAAAGGCTCGGGCATTGCTGGGTGCCCATCACCTTAATACTCATGTTTGCTTATAGGAGATGACACATGTACTTTGTTAGTTTTTGCCATTGTGTGAAAAGGAATGAGTGCATAAGTTCAGCGTGCATCACATTATAGTTTAGACAATCAACTTTCCTTATTTCTCCCTGTGTGATCCTGTCTGTGATATTCAAGTGTTGAGTCAATGACGGAAAGTAAGTTCCTGTTGCTTTGCTGTTATGCGTATATCTAGAAAGCTTAGCCGCGCATTCATATGTATCCAGCGTGATAAGAGATGTTGCCAATATTGTCACAATGCTCATGCTGCAATTGACTGGAGGAAGTATTAAGTTAGCTATGTTAGCTATGACTGTGATCCCTCATATATTTAAGTTAAAGTGGTACCATTTATACCGCTGTGAAGGGTTAATAGTGTCTTCATGTGGGGAGGAAATATCCACTGTATGGGGACACCATTACGTAGTAACCTCGGCTAACCGAAGGGTTGTCCTTTATGTGACCTGGTCAGTCATACATATGTGAAAGTTTGTTTATTTCTCTGAAGAGTAATATTCTCATTTGTATGTGACTCTAGGTTACTGTTTCTGTTAGAAATGCACATTGCAAGGTTTATTGATATATTTATGTTGGAACGAATCTTGGTGGCTCTGATTCGGTATTATATGTAGACATTTCTTTATTCATGCTTCACAGTAGTTTATGTTCTGTTGCTGTCAAAGATGCCAGTGCTTAATGGTGATTTTTGTTGTTATTCCAGACTGATGACAATACTGAGTATTAAAGTGCACTGATAAATACTGCTGGAACACAATACAGTTCAGATAAGAATTTACATCTGCTCATCCTCATTCCCAAAACCTAGACGAGTTAGCCCTACCTCAAACACAGTTACACATTAGTGAGGAAACTAGGCATTTTATTTCCATGACAGGAAAAGCAGGCCTATTTACACTACATTCTTACAGCTAACTCCAGGACCAAACCAACACTGCAAGGAAGTGGGCTGTACCATGGCACTCAGGGCGCACAATTTCCGTTGAAACTACACATCTTACAACACTCTTCAAATGCTGTGTTCCTTGCTGTGTTTTTCTCACATGACACGCAAAAGTGAGAAACGGAAGTTCATAAAAAACAAAGAATAAAAAATCTCAGAAGTTTAATGACGTGAACAGGTTCCACACGTATCATCTCTCCAAGTCCGGGTTATACTATTTTACTTCTTTGGTCTTCACATACATGCAAGGCATCAATAGATCAGACTTGCATCATACCTTTAAAAGTGCTCTTCTTGTGCAATGTGCACTGCTCGACAGCATGCATAAAGATGCCTCAGATTAGTGATACAGACTCACAGGAAATGCTTTAGCTCTGACCTAAAATGAAATTAAATGGAAGAAAAGAACCTAATCACAAAGAAAGAGCACAAACACACAAAATCGAAAACAACAGTCTGGTGCATCATCATACAAAGTATCTTTTCCCAGGCATACTTCTCAGTGATATAAACCACTGGAGGAAAAAAGTTAAATTTACACGTCTACCTTTGAAGTTATGAAAATTGACAGGACTAGCCAAAATATAAATAAAGCTTACAAGTTTGTGTTTGACAAAACAGCAGGTCACTGTATACTTGGACAAGTTGATTTTTTTTTTTTGAAGAGAGCTGAAACACAAGACTGGCACATCTCTCTAAATCAATTAGATTATGTCTGGATTTAGTGCAGGAACTACAGCTTTTTACAAAAGGAGCTACACAGATACACAGCTCACAACAATTACAGTGCTAGAGTCTAGTAGTTTAACAGAGTGTATGAACAGACAACTCATTTACTTAGATTTAGCCTAGACTGTACGTTCTCTATAAATTTACCATTTTAATCTCATTTATATGCACAAAGACAGGCACTTTTTACCACATTGCTGAATTGCTTCAGGCCATAAATAATTACGATTTATGGCCAAGTAGATACCACACTGGAACTAATTTATAGCCAGTTCCCAGACTGAAGGTGACAGCAAAAAGTTCTAGAACGATGACCTCTCACTGACCTAAAACAATATTTTGGTAACCAGCAGACAAGGATCAGACAGTTGGTCAATCTTGACAGAAGCACTAAATCTGAGTTCAGTGAAGAGAGCAGGGCCTCACTCTGGCTATGAGGACAATGACTGATGTGGCCGGTCTTGAAGAGACCAAATTAAATTGCGCAGAAAATCGAAATCACACACACACACACACACACACACACACACACACACACACAAAAAAAAACATCTAAGCAACTACGCTTCTCAGCACGTGTTCTCTCTCACTCTTTCATTCTCCATGCTATTTGCTAATTCTTTCTCTCGCTGTCAAGCTACTCTAAAAACAAACAGAATACTGTCACAGCTGCGTTTACACATTAGACAGCAATGAAGATGTTATTTGCATTTACAGCAAACTGAAAACGTATCCATTTCAGTCCACAGAATAGCCAAATTCACTTACCCTTTTAAATCCACCTCGTTATTCTTCGTCAGATTCAACAGAATCCTAAAGGTACTCCTCTTAATCTCTGAGCAGCTTGGATAAAATTCCCAGCCTAATCTTACTGAAAAACACTCAACGGTAGATCAGGAGAGCGGGATTGTTGCTGTTATTTTGGAGGAGAGATTCCGGCGAAAGGCTCAGTTGGACATGCTGAAAGCAACTAAGCCACTTAGGTATGTCTCACAGAAGCATCGTTCCCTCTAAAAAACTGCTGTTGATCATGTGGCCCACCGGTGACACACACATGCTTTCACACGCGCACACATGCACCCACACGCAAACACACACACACACACAAAGTGAAAGTTTCATGAGAAGATTAAGAACCACAGAAAGGTGGGCGGTTATGTAAAAAAGGTCACCACTGCTAATTAACAAAGTCATTTCCTAAACAATAAAAACATTATAGAGTGTAAAACTCTGAAGGAGATCATTCTGCTGCTCCTTCACCCTAAGCTTAGTTTGGTCTCTCTCTTTTTTTTTTTTTTATCTTTACACTTGTTCATGGGCTGTTTACAAGGTACTGACAGAGCTTTCTTTTTAGACCGAACACTCTGAATAAAGCTCCCTATGTCTTTAAGGAAAGTAGCCTATGCATTTGCTCATTCAAACAGTAATGTGGCAGTCTATTCTTCTGAGGCGGAGTTGTTGAGAATGATGGAGCAAAGGCAGCTGGAGTATGACTTGAAGCTAAATAGGGTAGAAAACCTGCCTCATGACAAGCAGGATCAGAGAGAGAGAGAGCAAACAGTTTACATAATTTGTGAGAAAATAAATTGACCCTAAATGAGGAGAGAAATAAAATGCAACATGAAGACAACTTTAACTGAAAAACAAACCAACAAACAAAAAAACAGGACATAACTTTGTATGTCTGAGAATGAGAGAGAGAAAGAGAAAGAGAGAGAAAGAGAGAGAGAGAGAGAGAGAGAGAGAGAGAGAGAGCTCTTTCCAACATCAGGACAAAATGACAGCACAGAGCTGTGTTAAAAAACAAAAAATAGATGCTATCAGCAACAACTTAGGGACAAGATGGAACAAGCAGCAGCTGTTGCCTCTGTTCTGTCTGTCTGAGCATAACTATGGCAACAACACTACAGTCAGACCACATGATTCAGGATTTTTCAAACTGGTGTCCCATTGGAGAGACACCTGTAAGGGGCTCTCTTACGTCACAAGGCTTTTGTTCTGACAGACCCTGGCATGAAAAATACCAGAAAAGTAAAGAAATACTGCAGGAAACAGTCTGCTACTTTTCAGCAGGGTTTGAGTGAGTAAACAAAAGGCTCTCTGACTAAGCATCCTGCCATCTTATCTATGTATAGAATCTTCTAGAACACGTGTAGACAAACATAGGAGGCCAACTCACAGTCTTTAGCTTAAAGGCTGGATGCATGCATGCCATTAGAGATTTATTTCTAGCAATATCCATTGAATTGCTTTCCAAGTTCACCAGACTTCTAAACAAACAAAACTCTCAAGGTGGCAAAAAAGGATGTGAACAGTTCTGTAAAACAATAACTGACATTAAATGAAGCAACCATTTGAGGCCATTTTACAGTGAAACTGAGGCTGACAGAAGAGGCTGAGAAGGATAAAGTGAATGGCCAAAAACAAATTCAGTTTTATCTTATTATCTACTTTATACAGGCCTAAATTTGTATTGTGTGAAATATGTTGCAGTGCTGTGCAGAGTTCACAAAAGGGCACAATAGCACGCCTCTTCCTAAACATAGAGGACAATCAGAGTCTCGTGATGGGATTATTAGTACTGAGAGATGAGTTACAAGGCTCAGAAATGGGAAGAAATGGAGAGGAATGCCTCCCATGAGTTGAACCTACAATCTGAACACTGACAACAACAGTTGGCATGAAGTCTTGTAAACTGTGGGTTACACCCTGCTAATCAACTTCACACACACTTCCAGTAAATTCTAATCTTGTTGTCCAGCACCCTTCTGTTTGTGAGAGATTAAGCCAATCAGTTCAACTGTTTGTGTCACTTGTGTCCATGTGCCATTGAAGCCTCATGCAAACTGACTATGTGAAAAACACATTGTTGAGGAAAGAAAGTAGGATTTCTTTTCTATTTACAATGTTTGGTAAAAAAAAAAAAAAAAAAAAAAAAACAGAGAAAAATACAACTTTTCTGATATCAGTCTTTTCATTCATTCATTTTGCAGTGCATAGCACAACAGAAGCTAAACATCGTCCCCACAAATACACAGTCTACTGAAACTTTTGCCAAACATGGCAGCATAATGCGTGTAGATAACTTGTGTTTGCAACACCTCAGAATTCAAAGGGGAAGTGCACTGTTTCGGGGCAGGGCATGAGACTAACAGCAGGACTGTTGAAATTACAAGCATTCTGTTCCATTAGTCAGACTATTCACTGTGCAAATGTGTACATCTGATCACAGTCGGTGTCTCTCCAAGACATCAGAGCACGTATGGACTGCCTTAAAAAAAATAATAATTCAGAAAGTTTCTCAATTGCTATTTCATCAGCACATTAGCTTGCATGAGGTCATGTCTTAGATTTTGTGTGGGATAAATACAGCTTATGCTGAAGTAATCACTACCATTTACAGGTCTGCATCTTTGACAGTTTGAAAAGATAGGAATGATTGTACACGGCACTGGACCTACACATCAAAAGCTAGAAGTAAATAAAAATCACCAGTCAACCCTCAATAGTGGGAGCAACTTGTACAGATACCTACGTGTAGATCGGCTCCCTGCGCTCTACAGTCCATGTACCTCTCCCACGCCTGGGAAAGATAAGTCAGTGGACGGCTGTCCATTTCCAGCCGAAGTGCAGGCACCTGAGGATGAGACTAAGACCACCAATTCGCCCCTCATGGACTAGGACGGAGTGGAAGTTCAAATCCACCAGCGACAGAGAGCTGCTTGCAGTGCCGAAGCATGTTTGCTAGGGCTTTATGAAATCCACCTCTGATGTGTAAGTTAAAAGCGCTCTCCAAACGTAACACGTTGTCTCCTATTAAGAAAGAAAAACTGATTTTAGATAAAATCAGATTATATGATTACTTTTCTCAGTATAGTTAGCATTAATTCAGTGACGTAGCTACACTTGTCCCGTCTGATGCAGATCGCAATGAACTAACTTTATGCAGCTCATAACAGAGCTGTAGCTAAGCTAAGTTAGCCATTAGATTCGGAAAATTAAGCCAAGAAGCCGCAAAATTCTGTTTGGCCATATTCTTGCTCAAATGTTACGGTTCTAAAACTAGTGACCCAGGGCTGACAGTACACACAGACGCACACTATTGTTGTTGTTAGGTCAGGCTGCCAGGCGTTTGCTGTCAATGAACTTCTATGCTAGTGTAGCGGTTAAAGCTCACTCCTTGTGCCTGAAAACCGCGTTGGCAACTTTTCAAAATGTTTGGGCCTTTAACTCACTAGTAAGGGCGACTGACTTCTAACTAGGAGGTCGGAGGTCCGCGCTTTCTTAGATGAAGGTCCGTCATACTAGCTCATTAGCTACCTAGCCAGCAAGCTAGCTAGGTTACTGTCAAATTGCAAAGGAAGCGAGCTATGATAGCAACGCTTCTGAACAAATGACAAGGCAATAGCAAATCGACTGCTGTAACGAGACTGCCTTTTATACGTAACAATTTCGTATGAAAAAGAAAAAAAACTGACCAACCGGTATGACTATAATAAAGTTTCTATGAATTATGGAATCTTCTTATAGCTAGAAAATGAAAGAGTCGTCTTTAGATCTGTATCTCGTTCTCCTGCAAAACCCTAGGCGCAACGTCCCGCATCGCAATACAATAAGCTACATTGCTGTAAAAAGCGGTTATAGTAAACCAAACATAGGCAAAGACAGAGTACTAGTAATTAAAATTCTACTAACTCGGTTTACACCTCCTTGCTTCCCATCATTTCCACAGAGTTTGTCCAAACAGAAGAATGATATTTCACATACCTGCAATGTTGTGCCAGTCCAAATATGTGCATATGCAACATACTAGTGAAATGTCAACCGAAACACAGAAAAAATGCGGGAAATTACGCCCACGAAGTAAAATTTGTTTTTATCATTGGTTGAAAATATACTAACCCTTATCAATCAAAACCATTGCTTGAAAAGACGTCCCTGCTCGCCAATGGTTCTGATGACGTCAATAGTGTCCCCCTTCATAGGCGGAGCTTCAGCTGCTCATTGTACAGTAGCAGATGGTTAGGAACACGCAAGGCACGCAGTTTAGAGTCAACAATTTACTGTATTATATTCTCTGCCATTGTTAACTACAGGCTTTGGTTTACTGAATTACAGTAAAAACTAAAGCTGTCTCTTGATACGTCGAAATCTCTCTCAATAATTATATTTGTATATGTAATCTTTCCGTTATCAAATGCAAATCGCTTTGAAAGAGCTGCTTTCTCCACTAACTCTCATCTGAAGTCCAGAGAAAAAAAATGGTATAAGTAATTCCTGTCGTGAAGAAGTGAAAAAGGGATTAGATGTGTTTTTGTGTCTTAAAAACCTTCTACTTGCAGAACCGCGTGAATGCTTGAATGTGTTCAAGCCAATGCAGCCTGAAGACATTCCATTTCGTCATCCCTCTTTGTAAAAGGATATCAATTATTTAAGAATGTCAGTCATTTTATTCATCCTTCGTCATCTGGCCGATTTTACTTTCATGTGCGGTTCGCTTTCATAAGGTGAACGATGGCACAGTGCGCCTGTTTGAGGTTCTATATCTATCAGACCACGACAAGATGTTTTTACCTTGTAAACTAGCATATATTACATATTTCAAGTTATGTCACTCCCTTTAACCAATGTTGTATGCATGCTTACAAAAGATCACATTACTGTAACCATGAAATAAGATTCCACTTAAGCTGAATTTTGGCTGACATAATGTTCTAGTACGTAGCGCCACCCTTTGGCCAATTCTGTAAGCCTTATTCATTTTAAAATATTGTAAATTTTGCCTGGGTTCAGAGGTAGAGCCTTTTTTGAGTTGAGAGTTGAGGAATTTGTCAGTAGAGTGTTTACATATACCTACCGAAAATTTGTCAGCGTAGTTTTACAGAATTCAGGTTGATTGCGGTATGAGAAAGAACTGCACTTGACGTGTTTTGAGGGAGTCGTAGCCTGAGTAGCGGACCTACTGCAAAAATGTGTTGTTTTACCAGCACGTAGAACTGTTTTACTGCGGCCCCTAGTGGTTAGTCCGCCCGCTCCCCTCTTCCACCGTCCTCGTTTTTTTTTTTTTTTTTTGGCACATTCTTGTATTGTTCTACTGCACGGAACCAAAACGATAAGTGTCTGGACGGAATCTCTATTAAAATAACACATTTTTTTGGCGTAATTCTTGCACCAGAGAGACAGAGACCTGTTCAACTCATTAATTGGCTGCATTTTACGACTGTGTTCTAAAAGGTCTGTTAACTTACTTTGTCAGCACATATGCTTTTCTTCCTACACATTCTCTTTAGCACTCTGGTTGAGTGTCACAGTCGGGCTAAACCACCTGGGGTGACTCAGTGTGAAACATTTGTGTCAGCACAATAAAGGTGTTAGGTTTTCAGCAAACATATCCTCTCACACAACACGTTGTTAATCTTACCACAGTATTAAAACTGATAGATGATTTAAATATAGATATATAGAGATATAAATATATACTGAAACACAGTGACCAAAACTAAATAAATAAACAGTCTCTTTTTCTATAAAATGGTATTTTATTGGACAGATGCACAGGATGTAAACTTTATTAGTTCAGTTGTTTCAGATTGTCAGCGTTTTTTGTGCTTAAAGACAATGACAGGTGGTATACCCTAAAATTTGAGTGACATTAGAAGAGACACTGGCTTTCATACATCTGATAGTTAGACAAATAATACTCTGCAAGTGTACATATTTCACAGTTATCTCTTGAAATCTTGCAAATGATTTATGCCCACTCAAGAGCACCACATGGACATAGTTACTATAGTTGTATTTACAAATAATGATAATAAAGGATTAAAAACAATGACACATGATCTAATATATAATATTAAGGGATTTAACTCATTAAAAAATGTAACTTCACAACAGATAAAGTCTCTTACTTCATAGCATGTTAGCAAGCTGCCGTGTAAACTTGTGATGTTCAGTGGCAACATGAAATATTGCTTTATTTGATATTTCTATTGTAGGCAAATGTTTCTTTAGGATACATGAACAAATGACTCCACTACACTAACACCTCATGTCATAAAGTTACAACCTGTTTTGGGATTGAAGACTTGGCTGGGTTTAACAAAAATATGTTTGAGAGAATCAGAATCTGTACAGCTCTACATTTAATAATGATAGTTTTGTGTATACAGTAAAAATTAAAATGCACAGACACATACATGATTCAGTCCTTTCAAACATAATCCCAGTGTACATTCTGTCCCATCTGTTTCTTTCACTCCTTACAATCTGCCATCCCTCTCAACACAACTCACTCCCACTGCATTGTCAGGGCATCTGCAGGTACGGCCAGTGGGGGTCGGCAAACACAAGTGTGTGCAGCCTCCATTGTTGACTGAGCAGTAGTTTTGTCCTGAGCAGAGACAAGAAAAAATCACATGCAAGTTCAATTTCAGACCAGTACTTTGTACTAAACACCCACTGTGTCATATTCTTAAAGTACAGTATAAGAAGACAAACCAAGCACAGTTACAAAGACAGTTGTCTGCTAAGATTGAGACATCTTTCTGAAAGGAAACAATACAAAAAACAGTCAGTTGAAAATATAGCTAGAGAAGTAAAAGAATAACAAACTCTCTGAGGACACAGAAACGTATAGACCCTGATTGCCAGAACTAAAATTTGCTGGAACATCGTCTTAGTGGGTGCATGTGGTAAACCTAGTCATCTACAAAATTGGAATGAAATGTGGACACAGATGTCAACCTCAGATTCCTTTGCATTATACAAAGTAGAGGAATTCTGAGGGCAAAAAACCACAGACTATAGCATCCCTTTACCTACCCCACTGCTTCTTTCTCAGAAACAAGGGAATGAAGGCTTAAGTGTTCTGAAAATCTTAACTTGGTTTTAATGAAAGCACTGGCTAATGATAAGTGTAGCTAAGAATTCACTTTTCTGTTTCCCGTGCTTGCTTTTTGGATGAGACACGGCTCAGACTGTAAATTCCTGTAAGTTTCAGCTTTACAACCATACTCCTCCCAGAACCCAAAGACTCATTGGTTTCCCTCACACTGCCCAGTGGGTTGTAAGAGACGCTGCCAGATCACAGGTCGGCATTGTTTCCGGTTGGGACTATGACGGTTTCTGATCGTCTTTGATCCTCCAACTTTCATTCTTGATTAATGAAAACATTCTTGGCAAATGTTCTCACCTTTGTTTGCCTTGCACCAGTCCATGAATTTCACATTTCATATTCGGTGCAGTATGGATGGGTATGATGCATTTGTTGGCCCACCCACCCAATATTACCACCAGCCGTCACAGATGTACAGCAGTAGGTTTGTAGGCCTAACATGTTATGCCTATATTGCGTTAATTTAACAATTATTTTCATACAGTCATTCTAACTGGTCCTCATGTCGATAAATATGAGTGGACAGGAGCACCCATTCTCAATGTGAAAACCATTTTGTTTCATTTTTGTGACTGGTAGCCTATATTCCTTTTATTATTTCAGTTCCAACCATGGTAATGAAATAATAATTTTCACCAGGTTGTCCACGTTCATATAGCCTGCATGAAACAACACGGTAAGAACGCATGGGGCGAAGTATCTCAGATGCGCTTTTAGTAGACCATCTCTGCAGCATTGTAGTTTCACCACGTCAATAACATCTGCCGCCACATAATTACGTAGCTTAGAAGTGCAGTCGGACTCTCTTAGCACTGCGGTTGTCTTTTCCTAAGTGCTTATGAATTCTCCTTCACATCTTTACTTGGCCTCATGATGTTTTCCATTGAGATCAAGGACAAGTGGTTAGGAAAAGACATAGGACATAATGTTTTTTACTATTCGACCACAGCCCAAGTGTAATGTTAACTACCAATGGCATGTGACGAGCAGTAATGCTTCTGTTGCCTGTAATGTCCATTTTGGAGCACCAGAGGGCGAATATTTCAATCAACAGCTCAGGCAATTAAGTGGCACTGAAATGAGGCACTGAAATCTGCATTGCGATTTAGTCTGGTACATACTGATCATACAGGAACTGGTGCCATATTGGCACTGGGTTTTGGTACCCAACCCTAGTTACACCTCCATCTCCACTCCTTTCTGATTTGGCCTTCACCAGTTCAGATTACCTTCACCACTTTACTAACCATTAACCAGCTCATTGACTAATTGTTATGTAATCATGTACACCTGTTCCTTGTTCATGGACTCATGAAGACACCAGTATATATATGCTCCTTGTGTTTGCCCTGTTCCTTGCGAAGCGTTTCCTTTCCCTTAATTTCTAATCATTCAGTTTCCTGAGTAAGTTATGACTGATTGTGGTCCTTTTTTCCTTTCATGTTTCAACCCTTGACTGTTTTCTTGTTTCTGACTCCTACCCAACCTATGAAAGTCTGATATTTGATTACTGATCCTGGCACGTTCTTGTTATTTGATTTTGTGTTTGCTCAGCACATGCATGAATCATTGTGACAGTAATGCAGTTTTGTAAAACATGATCCACTGATGTCAAATGATTATTACTTGTTTGATTTCTGGAGATAACTTACTGCTGTACATAACCTAAATACAATACCTGAGGGGCACTGGGCATAAGCTGTTGCTATGCCGTAGAGACGAGACCTCTTCTGAGGCTGGAACTCCTCTGTTTCTCTTCCTGCATAGCTATCAATGACAATCACTGCGTTCCTGAAATATAACAACATGGCAAATGAATCACTACCACTGTTTTCTTTTCTCAGTCTGTAAAACACATCACAAAAACCAACATAAATATCATCTATAAACCATTTGTGCTGAAAACAGGATGTGGACAGCAGCATATGCGGTGAGGTTACTCAAGTTAATTGTAGTTTCCTTTCCTTGAGTGACTTCAAGGCTCTAAATTGCCCTAGATATCTGCCCCTTTCCCATCCCCTGTACAGAGGCCAGGACTTCAGAGAGATCAGAGGGAGGCCCTAGCCCTGACACTCAGACACCCAAGAGGTAGAAAAATCACAAGCAGCTGCCACCAGTCAGTATTTTAACAGACTTCTTGAGCACCCCCCCCCCCCCGTATTCTCTTTGAACGGAAAACATACACGGTATTAAAATGCCCTGAGAAGTCATGCTACATTTGAAGGGGCTTTCCTCACTTTAGATGACCATCAAGGTCTCAGTGGAACAGAAGGCTGTTGAAGTTTGACAGGGAGTCATTTGATCTTTGACCCCTTGCTTTACTGCCCCTTAATCTAACATCTTGACAGAATCAGATACTGAAAGCTGCTCATTGAGCTAAGCTGATCTAAGTCACCCTTGATGGTATAATGCCTAGAGCCATGTCAAAGAAAATGTGTGAAATTATGTGAAAATGTTTGTAAAATTAATTCAGTTAATTTACTGCAGTGCCCACGAATAAATCAGACTTTAGAATTTGTCGTCTTCTTCTCAATGATTTATGGGTTACAGCCAAGCTCTGTTTAAGCATTGTAGATCTTCACTGCATTTTTTAACTGAATAAAAATAACTCAACCAATCAGCCTTAGAAACAACCAACTGACCAATCAAACAATTTTATATTTTTTTAAATTGCTCTACCGTAAAGGAATTAAGGGAAATGCTTAATTAAAACAGTGTGCAAAATGGAATGTTTTAAGGAAGCCAACCTTCTCCAGTCAGTGTAGAAGAGGTTTTTGCCATGAGAAGCCATGCCGAATGGATACTGAATGCCCTCCATGACTTGTCTGCGATTATTCTGGTTTGGATTCATGCATTCCACTTTGTGTGTACCTGCATGAGAAAGAACAAGAATGACTACCATCCTCCTTCTCCTCCTCCTCCTCCCCCTTTTCCCTCCTCCTAATTGTCTTAGGCCTCATCATAATCATAGTCAAATGTTTCAAGTCAGCTTGAGTTAAAGCTAATGGAGAGTGGTGACCTAAATAAGTTGTTTCGCCCTGAAAGCTCAAACAGATGAGATTTTAAAACTCTCGTAAAAGTTTTAAAAGTTTAAGAGTAGTTCTGTGAACAAGACTTACCAGCGTCCGCCCAGCACAGCAGAGAAGTTTGGGGGTCATAGGTTAACCCATTTGGCAGACCCAGGTCATCTTTAGCTAAGACCCTGCGGCTTGTGCCGTCCATGTGCGCTACCTCGATCTTGGGTGCATTTCTATTCCAGTCTGCCCAGTAAAGGTATCTGATTGGGAAAGACAAGCTGTAGTAACACTGTCGCAAAACTTTTTAGATTTTTTTGATGTTTTTCATTTTTGACAGCTGTATTGGTAGCATGTGTTATACTATAATTCCCTGCAGATTACAACAAATACCTTCAGAATTACGTTTCTTCAAAGACTTTCACAAAAGAAACTTTAACCACTAACAACCCTTCATTCAAATTTATGTATATGTATAAAAAAAATGTTGTGCTATTTTTCACTGCAATTTAATCGTGGCAAATTCCCTTGTATTTCTGTTCTCCAGAACTTTCACCTCTTCACCTCTCCTCCAGAACATGTGGAGTCACCCATTGCTTCTTTTCATCAGACCACAGAGGACCTTTGCAGAAAGTTGTAACACGTGTGAAAGTTCACACTATGCTCCCTAGATCTGCCCACCACTAATCTGGTGCCTTGACCAATGAGTGGGAGCTGCTATTGCAGCGACCGGGAGATAATCCCACACCTGCTTCCCACCCGTAAATGCCATTGTTATGTTCATGTAGAAGCCTGGCCTAGCCGGAAGCCCTGGTACCAGGAATTGAACCAGGTCGAACCTGAGTTCTTTCCACTGCACAACCCACTGTAACCAAACCAATGTAACATTTAACCAAATATTTGGTTAAATATTACATCTTCCTGGAGATGCAAACATGGACTAAGAAAGCCAAATGTTACGGCCCGAAAGATGGATACACCTACCCGTTGTTTGGGTCAGTGATGATAGCACGGGGATTCACCAGGTCTGTGTCGATCAAAACTCTTCTCTGGGCTCCATCCAGAGAGGCCACTTCAATTCGGTCCTTCATGGAGTCAGTCCAGTACATGGTTCTACCCAGATGGTCTATGGCAATGCCCTCTGGGCTGCCAAGATCTAAAATAAAAGTCAGGATTATATTCACTATTTGATATGTGATGAGCATTTTTTTTTCTGTGTGCTCATCTCAATATAATTAATATCAACACTGATCTCAAAACAATTGGAGAACAGCAGTTTACCATGTTTAGTAAAGTGTTCAGTGTGTGAGGTAAAGCCATAGATTGATACACAGGTTAAGCCTTTAAATTTGTTATGTATCACAACATATTACATGTGTGTACAAATCATTGTAATCAGTCCTTTAAAAGATTTTTTGCAGGGTGTAGTCAAGGTGGAATGGGATGTATCTAATGGATATGAAAAGCATTAGGTTGCATGAAGTTATCAGAGTAATCCAACACACATTTACACACTTTTATGATCCAACGTTTAACCCACCCGATCGAATGAGCTGAACAGGCTCTCCCCCTTGCAGGTCAGCTTTACCAATAGCTGGAGTTGTAATGTCTGTCCAGTAAACCATCCTCTCCACACAGTCATAGGCAACTCCAATCACAACCTTCTCCTACACAAAAACAAAAAAGCCTTTTGAAGTTATTTTCATTAGCATGCATGAAGAGTATGGTACGCCACAGGCTAAATACTGGCATGTAATGGTATTTAGTTTTGTCTAGACCTCGAATAACAAACAAAACAGGAAAACCACTTAGCCAAAGAGTGACTAGAGCAGGATCAACCTAAAGCTTGTCCATTACAGATGTTACAATCCTAGTACAGAAAGAAGTATGTGTTTGGTAATTTAATGAGATTTCACTGATGTTAACCATTAGAGTTAATGTCTCCATGTGGTTTTAATGAGGACCAGGGTTCTTGGAGCTCAGAGAACAGATGGAAAATTGAGAGCTTCTCCCACTAGCTTGCTGAAACCCCTGCAGCGTAGAGGACAAGCTTAAAATGTAAACTGATGCCTGTGTAAAGAGACGAAACACAGTTCTAGAACAAACTATGAGCCAAAAATGACTGTGTGAAATCAGTGTTCTCCTAAATCCGCACCATCCCCTCAACCTCTCCCCAAAACATCTATTACAACGGTTACATAATAATCATAGTCTTACTGAGATAACCAGATGTTAAATAAACAAAAGAAACTGCCAGAGGATGTCAGAGTTTCAATACAGCACCGATGCTTTGCTTTTCCATGAATTTATCAGTGGCAGGATTCCATGCATGAGAGAATGAACTCCCACATAAGCGACCTTTCCTCTCGCACAGATACACTGTTGAAACAGTTCAGTCAAGGACATTTGCAGTAAGCCAATTGCTCATAGCCAAATATTTCCTTCTTTAAAGGTCAGAGTTACAGTTCATCTGCAGTGTCTGGAATATCTCTGTGCATTCTCCTGTGATTGGGTGTACGTCATTAGTACAGAGATCGGATTCTTGACGCAAAACATATTCAGACTAATATTTTTCAACAGTTAATAATTTATGATTGCAATGACAACAATAAACACATAGCTGTACAATCGGCAAATCCACCATACTTCAAGAACTGTGCAAATGTGAATACTTCACCGCACTGCTTAATCAGAAAGATATGATGGATCATTGCTCAAACATGATCGGATGATCTAAATTGAGATGTAAAGAATGTATTGGCCTCAGGTGTTTAACACATGTAGGAAATTAGAATGGGTCTAACTGTTAAACATTTGATGTAATGGGTGTTTATTGACTAATGTGTACAAATCATTTTTTTACTGTATTTCAGTGTTACCAGTAGAGTTGTAGCCAAATCTCCACGCTTCTGCTGTCTCAGAGGGCTTAGGTCCTACTGATTTTCATATCAGCCAAATACTGTGGTCTCTGATTGACTGAAGAGTTCAAACTAGAGGTGTAACTGTTCACCCTGTTCTCAGTTTATACCTCAGTTTTTGGGCCACGGTTTGGTTTGTATCACATTTTGGCTTGAAATAAAATTGAAATAAAATAAAACTTAGACCATAGGTTTTTCTCATTCTCTAAATTAACTGAAAAGAACAAATGTAAAACAATCCCCAACAAAGCTCTATAAAAATGAGAATGAAAAAACAATAATAAGTAGTGACTTTTATTTTAAGGTCTAAGCGTGTAAGAAAACTAAACTTGATCAACAGTTCGGCTAAGGCTCTCCTCCATGACAGTGAGTTGATGTAATCTTATCATGAGTGTCCTTTAAGGTTCTTCATCAAAAATGAATGCCAACACATGACAACTGCAAAATGATGACCGTCTGCTCTGACCTTTTTCAGATCAACGCACACTGATTTCACTGTGAGAAAAACAAGTTCCCACTTAGAGAGTCCAAGAGATTATCAGTTTATGTTTGTGGATTGGGGTTTTCCCATATAACAAACATTATTTAGGGCCTGAGTAATGATGCTGTGTATGTTTTTAATTTAAAACGGTTACTTGGTCAACATTATCATTACAGCTGTTGTAATCATCTTCTACCTTAAACACACCGTGTGATAAACACAGTGCATAGTCTATATTTTCTTGCGGTGAGAAATGAAAAGATAAAACAAAACACATGCTGGTTTCAAATTATGACTAACATTATTCTTAATGATTAAAAGCACAAACAGTGTGGAATATTCTTCTATACTAAGAACATGTACTCCCAGTGATTTGGCATCATGTTCAGGAAAAAAAAAACAAAAAACTTCATGGACAAGAGTGAAGGTGAGAAAAAAAATCCATGTTTCACTGAACACACTTTGTGAACGGATCCAAGTACTACAGAACCAGTTTATGCTTTTGGTATGAAACCATTATACCCCTAATGCAAGCACATGTTTCCCAGGTACAAATCTGACTCTGGTCTAACAATGGTCCCCCAGAACAGGGCTTGAGCACCTCTGTCACAGAATCAATTTTCCTGTCCTTACACTGCACTGGTACTTACGGGAAGATGCAGGGCAGTCTTTGCCTCACTTATCTTCATGCCGGATCCCTCCATTGGGATGTATTCAATCTTTCCACTCTGGGCGAACAGAAGATGAGTACCAGGGGGCACTGGTTGGACATCTGGCCTGGGGGTGGGTCCTATAGGTGAGACATCTCCTCCATCAAAACCTAAAAGGATGGAGGGAGAATTTATTCAGCAGTGCTTTGCAAAGGAAGAGGAAAACAATGGTAAATTGGTAAATGAATATATCAACAAACAGTAAAGAATATGAAGTGGATACAGCAGCAATAAAGATATTTATCATAGTTATAGTTATATATATTTATCATAGTTATATGTAGAGGTTTCAGCATAGCAAATGGCTATATATAATGTATTACAGTATCACTGCTATTCAGCATCCAGTTGATCAGACATGTTTGGTGTGTACCACTTTTATTAAAAAAAAAAGGACCGAAACGTTTTGAAATGAGGGATCATGAATGAACAGTGTAAGGACAGATCACACACTCCTATGCATCTCGAAAGTCATAAACAGAGATTATTTATGAATGCTTATGGCTTACTGTGAAAATACTGGTGAATTGGAAATTAATCGTTACTATCAGATCAGTTGCTAGCGTTGGAGTGCTCAGTTATGTGTTTGCGTAGAGTAACTCACACATGGGTCGACTGCCAGGTAAAGTACGTGTGCCATCAATCTCTAATCCGTTTCGATCCACACACCAGCACTGTCCGATGCTAACGTGGCACTGAGTGGGCTCATAGTTTCCCTGGGCATCACACGTGGGCACGTACGCCCCAGGGATGGGGCGGGGGCCGCGTGGGTAAGCATCTGGTGAGGACCCAAGGGCTGTTTCTCTGTGGATCTCACAACGTGTTTTCTCCCGTTCTACAGGGAGGCATACATACAATACAGACAGACAGACAGACAGTCAGACAGACAGACACACAGACACACACACACACACACATAAACTTAGGTCAGACTTAGAAAGAGGGGTTCCTATTTAAACACTGTGGTTTCAGTCAGAAGATGTAATATTACTTGTTGGGTGATTCCTCATATTCTCTGTAAAAGCTTGATGAATCACAACACATAAGAAGAATAATATGGTCAAAACTTAATCATGACTCACTAAAACAATAATTGCCTGGTGTGTTCAGTGATGGAGTATAAAACCCTGAGGGAATACATCTGCTGTGTGGATGGTTACTTAAGTGTTCAAGCAGCCAGATCATGCTTCCCCAGAGAAAGAGAAACTGGATGCTTCAAACCAAGCCCACACACATACCTAAACCATCTGCCCAAACCCATCAAACCACAAATTTAACCACTGTTAACTCTGGTAATCCATATTTGACCTAAATATGAACGTTTCAGAATTACTGTATCTAATAGCAAACGATTATCTGTGATATAAGGGACAAATAAAATACAAACTTAGAATTGTTATCGATTTTGCTGTGACACTGACATCAGCTGATGAAATCACTATTTGTATATACACTAATCAATCTGCTGTAACACATTGAAATGTAGGTTTAGCTGAGCTCAGACAATTAGAACATTCAGTTTTTTTTTAACCGCTCACAGGAATCTGAGTTCATGTAAAGGTGTATGGATAGACCAAAGTATTGAGAATGTGGTAGAAAGAGAATGTGTTCTGAGATTTTTACTGACAATACACAGTAGACACCCTGCCAAACATGAGCAAAACTACTGTTTGATATGTTTACTTTCAAACTCCAGACACTTCCAGACAACATTTGGAACTGACTTACCAAAGTCTTTTGACAGTGTGTCAAGCCAGCAGCTGCTGACCTGATGTTTAATGACATACTTTACATCCAGTCATGGTTACTAACTTGTGGGTTTGGACATAAACCACTCATGGCCAAAACATACATCTCCGTGAGACAGCAGAGTTTATGGGGGTCAATTTGTGTTAGTCATTATTCAGAGACTCAGACTCAAGAAATATTTGGATAACAATTTTGCAAGACTAAAAACTGTCCAGCAGCAGAAAGGTCTGATAACCATTATATACTATAATCATTGTAATATTTCCCTGATGGACATATCTGTACAGAGTTATTTAAATGGCAAAGTTTGACTATGTCAAGATCAGAGTGCATCAGTTTGATATATCAGCAGACTAACAAAGTAATAGTGACTAAAAAAATAACAAAGATATGTGAGGACATCACTGATTCTACTGAGGCATCCCCATGTATATCTGTGAACAGTGCTAACTGTGAATTTATACAGGAGAAGAATCGAAGAATTTGTATGTCACAGACATAAAAAACCCTACATGAACTCTAAATCAGAAAAAAATCACTCCCTTTTAGAAATGCTACAAACCAGATCAGCCATGCAAAAGATTATACAAACCACATTGTTTGCTTCTACTCAAGGCATATAAATTCCCTGTGACTGATCCAACATTCCTGGAAAGAGGACATGTTCCAACTGGCACTATGAGGACTAGTGGGAAACTGTGTTCCAAAAAAAAAAATACTTGAATGAATTTTTTGGCTCAACTGAATTAAACAACAAGAGAAAAAAGAGGTCTGCTTGTCCATGAGACTTCAGATGGATTAGAGAAAGTCAGCTCTGACAAAGAGAAATGCTAGTTGGTACCAGAGGATAAAATCTATAGATGTTAATGAGTTTGAAACAAAAAATTTTTGACAAAGTTCTCTAATCATTGTCAGATGGAATAAAAAGTGTTTGCAAACTCCAAATATTGTTTATTAGACACTAAAATTCTGTTTAAAAAGGAGGTTGTAACATTTTGTTTAACATGAGGGTTAGCCGTGATTCACAAAGAAGCTACCTGAGGAACAGTAGAAACCATCTCCATAGAAACCAGGTCTGCATTGGCAGGTGAAAGATCCCTGTGTGTTGTAACAGATGGCATTCTGGTGGCATCTGCCTTGCTGGCATTCATCAATGTCTAGTAAACAAAAAAAAAATGTTAGAGGAGGTGAGTAAGAACAGACATTTATCAGTTGCATCAGTTATATCACTTATATAGTCTATTAAAGCTTGGTAATTTTTTATAAGCAAATTGAGAGCAAGAACTTGAAAAGATATTCAGACAACACTGGCATCAGTAGAACAAGCAATCACTTTATATTTTAGCTCTGAGTCATGTCTTGGTTCATGTTTCAGTTCTATGGAAATCAAGTGGGAATAACTGAATAACTAAATGGAAAATGAATGGAAAAACACAGGGACTGTAGCAGTGATTGCAAAACAAGATATTCCCACAGATAGCTGGCCAGTACTGCAGACTACGGAAGCCCGGGTAGGACTCATTTGAGAGGTGGGATGTTATATTTTCCTCATCTCTCAACTCATCACTAGTCAACTGATTCATATCTAGTGAGAAGGCAACTCCCACCGATGAGAATAATTAGAGAAATTATAGGAGAAAATGAACTTTAAACTAAGAACATCAATTGCAAGTGCATTTGCACGTTTGTACGTTCACAGCAACAGCAGTCTTCTAAAGTAACAAAATAATATGACTCGGTGATTTGGTTAAGATAACTGCTAAGAGGTTCCTGTCTGCTGTTAAATGTACCTTGACAGATGCGCCCATCTCCTAAATAACCTGGCAGACAGGAGCAGATGTAAGCGGAGCCTCCACTATAGCTGCACCGAGCACGTTCAGGGATATCACAGTCATGGGTACCAGCTTGACAATGGTCTGTGGGGCGGTTCACCTCTGAAATCACACAGCAGCCAGATCATCAAGATGGGTGGATTAAATATTCTTGCACACAATAACAATTATTATTAACATATATTAACATATAATGTATAAGAGATTTCATTTTTTAGAATTTGGAGGAGCGCCATACCCTGTAATATCATATTAATATATGTGTATATATTGTGCATTCTATTCTATTCTCTTCTATTCTATTGATTACATACTGGTGCTTGAGGACTAGACTAAACATCCGTGCTTTAGGACTGGGCAGTGAGTCAAGCTCAGTAACAGTAAACTAGTAAAAGATGACACAGATTGTTGTAAGACAGTGTTGTTATTGTTAGCAGTAAACGAAAGCAGGACCTCTACAGATAAACTGACACACACAGATACAGACATAAACAAATAGTCACACACCAACACATGTTTGTCCATCACCGGCAAACTGGAAGCCATCCATACACTCACAATGGAAGGTTCCTGGCTGGTTACTGCAGGTAGCATGTTGGCCACACAAGTAAGGACTTTCACGGCATTCATCAACGTCTGAAGGAGAGGATGAAATACCACCATAGATAACATCAAACCAGACTGTTAGATAGGTCTTCTGTAGATGTCTTAGGTTTTCATGTCAGAATCCCTCAATGGACTGAACTGACCTGGACTCTTACTATCTGTTACAAACACTTCTTTTTGAATGAATTCCCATAACATATTATGAAATTCTTATGGGATATGTTAGAACTATGATTAGGCTTCATAATTGCATTTTAAAGATAAAATCTGCCCCATTTAGGAACTGCTTCCAGTTTAGAGTAAGGAATAGGTCACATCCTTGGTCGCTTAAGATAAAAAAGCTTTAAAGGTTCATGATTTGCAAGCGGAAATGGAAGCCATTTTACTTTCTGATTAAATGTTTGGTCTTAAAAACCCACTTAAATGAAGAGACATAAGATAGCATTTGTTCACAAGGTTTGTGACGCCAACCCAATTTTCCAGGAGAGAATAGAGTTACCCAAGAAGGAAGGAAGGAAGGAAGGAAGGAGATTACTATCTCTCCTGTGGCAACTGGTAATTAAATGGTGATTTTTGGAAAGAGCATTCCGATTGCATTGTTGATAAAAGGCTCGAGGAAATGCTTATACAGAATTCAAGACATTACAATATCCATGCTTTTTTTGGAAAAGCAGTCATTTTTCTGTTTTCTTTCACGGATGACAAAAATTGTTTTGAATCCAATGTCAAACTTCACTGATACTATACCATAACATCCACGACCATCCCCAGTAAAACCAGAGATACACTCGCACGTGAACTGATTTCCGTGTCCAGGTCTGCATGCAGCATTGGTGTCACACCCATGTCTCCCTGTGAAGCAAGGGTTCTCTTCAGGCTGTTCACCTATGAATGCACAAGAGGATCCCTTTATACCAAATGAGAAACCAGTCCCATAATAGCCAAAAAAGTGTTGTCAATTAGGTTCCAGGGACCTTAATTAAGAAACTTTGTGTTAGACATTCTCAGCACCATCATTACAATCTGCTACAAGAGGAGCGAACATGCTTAAATGCAACAAGTAAGATGTATTCATTCAAAAATAAAATAACCAGGTCTCAGACCTCCACTGATGTCGCCAATCTTGTTGCTCATAGCATAACGCATGAGCTGGTCGTTGACGGAGTACATGACAAACACCTGGTCCACACTGAGCATCTGGGTTGCCGGCACCTCCCTGATAGTCTCATCATGGATGCAGCTCTGGAATGTAATGGTCTGTCTCCATTGGAAAGATCTGTTCTCTGTGGTGCCATCTTCTAGACTGATCACATAATCTCGAGTTGAAGAAGAAGTGATCACTGAAAGGATACAAACATTCATCAGCTATCTTTTCTCCAGTCATCAAAGAGTTTCTAATTTGAATGCAGTGTAAAGCAAAAAGAATGTCACTAAGATTAGATGCTATAAGAAAACTATTATTGTGGATCACAAACAGCTATTCATTGTGCCATGCACTATGTGCTAAACTGAATGTAACTGAAAGTTGTGGTTAAAATGATACAAGGTCATTGATCCAAATCCACAAGCTGTGGAGGCAAAATAGAACTGGCTATCACCGGCTTGTTTTGTCATTTAAGAATTCTCTAAGAAATACTGTTTTTTAAGGACTTACTTGTCTTAATCTTTACACTTTAACATGGGAGATAATCTACATTTCTGAAGAGAATCTAACACTGAGAAATTAACTATATTTCTTTGCATTCTCTACATGTTGAACTCACAGTTGTTACTGTACTGATACACCTCTGAATAGGGGTCTATCTGCACAGTTGCTCCCCTTGGGACCTCAGGGACCGTTCCTTCCAGTTTGGTGTCAACCACTAGGTGATCATGCTCATTCAGGCCTTTGAACTCCTGAGTGATGGTCAGTTTCTCGCCTCGTGGCATGAAGGTCACCTCAGCCTGACGTGTGAACTCTCCTCCTGAGTGAATGATACAAGATGGTAAGAGAAAAATGAGGGTCACACCGGAGCACAAAAAACATGCCTTGCCCTCCTCAGTGAAATGTTCAAGCCAGTACATCGGAACAAACATTGGTGAGCAGTTGGAATGTTTAGGTGAAATGTTAAACCCAGAGTTAGTGTGACATTGTTTCAGCTTCACTGTGCCAATGGTTCTTGAGGAACACACTGGGCAAAAGGGTTATTGTAAAGAGGAAAATACAGTCACATTCATCATCAGAAAGATTATACATACATACAATGAAAAGGCTTGGTTAACGTTCAGGAGTACTCAACATTACAAAAAGTAGCACATCGCACAAATAAATTAGACTGGGTGAAATTTTAACAACATAGTTTTAATTGGTATGCTGCAAATGCACTGACTACTTGACAGCATTGAAGCAGTTCTTATATTAACTAAGCACCTTAGCAAGTTACTTCTTCCACACTTTATAAAGCTTTATTTAACAGGCCTTACCAATTATGCTGAAGCCATTCTTGTAACCAGGCTGTTGAAGGGCAAAGGCCCAACCAATGACACCACCCAGGGAGGAGAGAGGCTGGAGAGAAAAGCCCACACTCTCAGGGATGCCACTGATGGCGACGTATGCTCGACCGTCATTGGCCACGACATAGGCGTGCAGGTCATTGCTGGAAAACTCAACAGGATAAGGAGAGTTCCCCACAGTCACCCTACCAATCACCTTGCCATTCATTCTCTGGGGTTTCCCTGCAAATTACCGTGAAGCATTACCTTAATTAAGAGGTTATTCAAATAAGACCAAAACTGAATGTAACATTCTGCAGAGATCATAATAGTTAAGTATTATTTATCATGTGGAGGAGGAAAGCGTAAGTGAGAATGGCATACCCTCAGCTACACATTGTTTTCCATTGCCATAGAAACCAGGTCTGCAGTGGCAGCAGTAGCCATTTGGGTAATCTCTACAGTCAGCAAAATTTGAACATTTTTGCCTGTTGTTGGCACAGGTCTCAGAGTTGTAGGTGAACACTGCAAATCATGGAAACAAACATGATAGAAAAACAAGACATGGAGCAACTGGAACTAACTAGGCTTACATAAAGCCTAAGATTTGAAAATAAATTAAAAAATGGCAAAATGGTCAAACATGCACACTACATCATGGGTGCATGATATTATTCCTAGGGGGTTGGTGTATCTGCACATTTTTATGATATCCTTCCTGACCAATATTTTACCTCAGCATTTAAACTCTATTTAAACCTATGCATTTAAACTCTGTTACCTCATGCTTGGGAGCACGCTAGCCTTCCAGGAATAAATGAGCTCAAAAGCCAAATAAGTAAGTTAGTAACGAACCATCAACATCGATTTCTCCGTCTTCCACCACCACGACCTGACGATCACCTGGTTGGTAACGTGGTGGCTGTGGTTGGAACTGGACAGGGTAAAGAGGTACAGACCCAGGTTGAGAGAGTTGCTCTTTACGGTACAATACGTCCTGGGTGTTATCTGGTGTGGCCCGATATGTAGGATATTCCTCGACTTGATGCCGATTCCCCGTGTGAATTGGAACTTTGGCCTCATCGGTTCTTTCCCAAGCATGCTGCTGAGGTGTGTCAGGTGACAGATCTGTCACCTCACCTGGAGCTACCTGAGTGAAGTATGGATATGTTCCAATCTCAAACACCCAAACGCCTTGCTTCCCAGAATTTGTCTGCCTGAGAGAGACAAGTCAGATAGATCTAGAAATTACACTTTGTTGTTACTTCTTGCAAATATTAAAATTAAAAACTGAGAGGACTTTGAAATGTTTTGATATGCTACCACAGGAAACTAGTAGAAAAAAACATCCTTTGCACAGACCAACTGATACAAAACAAAATTTGAAAAAGACTCCATTAACTAGGACTTACTCAGCCAAAGCCCTGACAGATGTCTCTTCTTCATCTGTGATGCGACTGTACGGTCCTTGTCTCTTACTAAACACTAAGTAAGTTTCCTGTCCTTTACTAAAGCCAGCCTGCATAGTATAGCTAGTGCCCCCTGTCACTGTGGAGTAGAATTGTAATCCGTGTCTTGGGTACAGCAGGATGGCATAGGATGCTGACTCAACCGAAGCAATCACCAACTGGAAGGTATTTCGCTATATGAAGGAGGGAAAAACAATCCCAATTTATTCTTTGCAATTGATGAAATAGAGAAACTACTTAAATATCACATGCTCATCGCACTCACTCTCCGATTCAGCCCATCTTGTCTACTGTGGGGATTGTGGGCGGCCATGTCCAACCACGTGACCACCAGAACATGAGTGGGATTAATTGGCTCATCTTCAGGGAAAGCTCTATTGATGTGGTCCGCTGCTTGTTGAAGGGTGGATAAGCTGGTGTCGTAGCGGAAGTAGACTTTACCAATACCATCACTTGTATCAAGGTCTCCCTGAAGCGCTACAATCATGCCAAAACTGGCAGGCATGTTGCCCAGGTACTCAGACTCAGTTGTAGGCTCCTCTGTGGCAACAAACCCATTGGTGTTTATCTGAAATTTGCAAACAATATTACATGAGAGGTGTTTTTAAAGTAAAGTCATAAACAAAGTGTTCAGAGTGTTTATGTTATGTATACATCCCAAACGTGGATTAAAAAAAGAACTGTTCTGGAACTCTAAACAGTGATGCTTAATATGAAATAAGAAACTTAGAAACAAAATCATAGTATAAGAAAGAAGTATTTTTTTTTTACAGTTGCTTTGAGAATATCTATACACATTTTTCACAAAAAAACAAACAGATAGTTTGAGACGCTAAAAAGTCTCCTTCAAGACAGATGCTATTTCCTGTACATGTAAAAACAAAGCTATTCCTGGCCATGATCCTACTGCATCCTTTTCCTGTAAACTGCACAGATTTGGCTCATTTTGACATCCTTCTGCATAGACAAAATAAGGGTGTCCTGGGAATGCATTGTGCCAGTTTGCTATGTGCACAGCTAGTCTTCTGTAATGTCCTTTTAATAAAAGGGCATTACAGAAAACGTTTTAATAACTTTCTATAGTAACGATGCCATAATTTGTATAAAAAATTTTTAAAAAAATACAGTTAAGTTAGGTAGTAGCAGGACATAGGGGACATATTTGCATACCGAACTCCCCAACATTCAAAGACATTTCATGTGATAACAGGCTGGCATGTACAAGTGTTACCAATATGACTGGCTTACAACAATCTGCCTATACATACACCTCTAAGACGTGGGGCTATATGTTAAGATTGCATCAAATTTTGGGATCAAATTTTGCACTGAAAAAAAATCCAGGAATAAACCATTGTAAAAGCAGCTTTGCAGCTTGGTTCAAATGAAACTAGACCACCTTTCTTTGCACAATTTTCCTTTTGTTAGATGCACTCTTCTTCTGACCCACAGAGAAAAATGAAAGTACAAAAAACTTTCACATCCTTTCACACAACTCTAAACTGGAGAGCTCACCTTCAGGGCACAGACAGTTCAGCCAGGTGCTGACTCCATCGGGCTGAGTTTGAAACAATCTCTCCAGGCCAGATTTACTAAGAACAGAAATATGTCGAACTGAAGAGTGTTTTGCGCCTAATTGCGTTTTTTCCTTGGGGTACAGAATATTCTGTGCTGCTTGTATTTCACCACTAAACAATTTAATATTCATTTAGAACTTGGTTTGATGATGTAATCTATCCTCGTCGTGGTTCCCTAATGTAACTGACAACTTCCTCTCAAGTCCTGAAAGTTTTAGCGTTAGTTTTGTTAGTGAAGCTGTCTGAGGAATTTTAACAAACTCCATGATACCCCCCCCCCCCCAATTATTTAGTCACCTTTGTGAAACACAGCCTTTGCTCTACTCATCAGTGGAATGTTCTCTGATGTCTTTCATCACATTCCACTCTAACCTGGAGCACATGAACTATTTCAGTATGTCAGATGCCGGGAAAGATGTCAGAGATGTCTCGTTTTACAAGAGCAAATCATTTGAAAAGGTGCTATTCATCTAAACTCTTCATAAGATTTAAAAGTAAAGAGGTACTGAATATGAGGATCATACTAATATGCATGAAACACCTGGCGCTGTAGTGCATACTGTGTCTAATATATTATACAATACTATGTATGAACACTGATGAAGAGAACAAAAATCAGGAAGACAAATGAATACTTCTCAATTCACGTACAGGATTGACAGCTCTATTTTTGTGACTCTTGAAGTTGTCTTAAAAATAAAAGAGCCATGGTGCACCTATTTATTTCTTATTGCTTTAAATAATTTTAATATACGTAAAAACTGCCTCTTTTTCAGAGTTTGAGAAAAACATTTTGTGAAAATGTTCTCAGTACAATCTTGACATTATCTCTATTTTTATAACTTCTGGGTTTAGACAAGGGGAAATGCTTTAGATATGTAACTCATTCTTTCCATTAACAACAGCCTTATGTCAGTAGACTAGAAAACAAATCCCCTGGTCCCATACTATTGAATGAGAAGATTGTTGCCACCACACAGAATAGCCAAAACACATGAATCCAACAAGAAAACCATCATTTTAGCACATAAAACATTAGTTGGTATAGTCATTTCTGTGTTCCTGAAGAATATAATGAAAAGATTCAGGGTCTGACTGCCTTTCCAGATATCTCACAGTAAAATGGAAATTCCAAATGTGGTCCTATCCTTGCCAAACCTGTAGGATTACAGCATTTTCATTTAGTTTTAACCCAGTACAACACATCCTGTTGAGTCACATCCTACTGGGGGAAAGCAGTCAGACAATGCCAGTGCATTGATGAAGACTAGGCAACAGTCAACAGTTCTAGCAAAAACATCTAGACAAAAGAAAAATACACGGTCAATGTGGTACCAGGTATTTCAGATCCATCTGCTGGAGAACTCGCAAAGGGTAGAGTTTTAGTCTTGTTAATATGACAAAAAGCATAGAAAGGAAGCTTTACTGCAGCAAAGGAGGTGTTACAGAAAGGGGGGGAAATACTGGTGAATGACCATTTGGTTCTAGTGAAACAAACACATATAGAGAGAACATTGATTGCCAATAAGAGAGCTGCCCCAGGGTAACCAATTCTATATAAAGGTTCTGGAGGAAAAGAAGCACAGATTTGTTATCATAAAAACACTGAAAACCTTCACTAAACAGTTTCTCAAAATCTGATCAATCCTGTAACAACTAAAAGTCAAAAGATATAAATGCATGGATCATGAATTACAGGCACATTGCATACATGTCAATCTTATCTCGGTACAGTGGGCATAAGAAAAAGCTACAATCCCATTGCTCAAGTGATCACCACTGATGGAAAGCTGGACCTTAAAAACACTCTCTGTATGATATTAGAGAGCAAACAGAGGGAGAGGAATCAACATTTGTGGCTTGGAAGATATTGCTGAGAATAAAAGCTTGTTTGTTGAGGTAGCACAAAGGGACATCTCTGTGCCGAACATGGTGTTGTTTGTGAGCTCTGCTGAGTCAATTAAAAGGCAAATCACCACAAGACTAGAAACTGTATTGACTACAAGCAAATCATTGAATGTGGAAACTTGGACCAGTACAAAGATCTGAGCTCCAAACATCATCAGTTAAATTTCTAAGGTGAGACACTTCTCCATTAGATTTGTGATATTACACTTCTGTATAAATAAAAAATACAACAATCTCTCTCTGCTGCTTCAGAATGAATCCTCTCTGGTTCAGAGGGCAAGCTTGATCATGAGAGGGTACGCAAGCCCTGGGGAACTAACACTAACGGTAACATCAAAATAACTTGTTTCAGCTGTGCACTCTTTCCAAGGTCAGCTAACACAACTCTGCCACTGGATGATATACAATGTATGCAGTGAAGGCAGAAATGTGTGTGTGTGTGTGTGCGTGTGCATATTTGTATATGTGAGCAGGGTGATTTAAGGATATACAACTACAACCGGTTCTGCTGTTGTTATTACTACTAGAGCATTACGTAACACATTTTCTTTTTTTTCTTTTAAATGGTTTTCCATGGTGCTAGTGGATCATGGCTCAATGGACTCCAAAGTAGTTAAGTGTTAGGAAATCAGGTCGCTCCGGGACTTTAGCCTTGAGGTCAGTAGTAAAACAACGGTCTTTCAGGCCAAATGCATTCGCAACAGAGTTAAAAAAAAAAAAACAGTCTGAGAAAAGTGTGAAACCATAATGGAGAGTATACTGAGTTAGACAGAAAAAGCATATTTAAGAAAAGAAATTTTGTCAATGACAATGAAAAGAGTTATCTAGTGCTTCTACAAGAAATCTAGCCCGGAAATTAAAATCAGTCACTGCTGATGATTACGGTGCTGTGTGGTATACATCAGAATTTAAAATAAGGGATGGTTTCTTAATGTAAGGGACAGCCATGTCGTTGTTTTAACAAACAGTAACAAACAGTAACTCTTCTGTGACATGAACTAAAAACAGTATGTTACTGAAAATATCAAGACTGCGGCGATCATTTTCTCTTAACTATACAGCGACTATTCGTCCAGAGGACATCACTAATTTTATCTGCCTTCATACAGATGTACTGAGAAAAAACATAGTAAGTAAACGATAGTAAGTAAATGTTCACAAAACATAAAACTCACATAAATCTTGTCAAATTTCCTATTGTAAAATACCACGGGGCTTCCCAGTGAGACTTCTTGCGTTTGATCGTTCCCTGGTCGCAGCAACTGATCCCCAGCACTTGGACCGAACGGAAACATTTCTTGCCGGCTTATACATTGCACAGACACCAAAAGTCCCAAAAGGGTAACCAAAACCGTAAGCGCTCTCCCCCGCCAAATCATTTTCAGTCCTGCGCTTATACCGGAGGGCTTTAGAGTTGGTAATCTGTTGAAGTCCGTATCAATTACTGGGTTTGTCGGCAGCAGAAGTAGTGACCACCACTCAACAGAGTGTGTGAGTGCAGGAAAACTTTAGGTTGGAGGGTGGAGCTGTGCAAGGCGGAGAAAGTGTTGGAAGCGTCGCAGGGAAGAATTAATATCATCAGATTTTCAGGCTATAATGCAATAATGGTCCTCCATCCTCTACACAGTTTATCATCTTACTCTCCTATATAAATGACTGCACACGCACACACAGAGAGAGAGAGAGAGAGAGAGAGAGAGAGAGAGAGAGAGAGAGAGAGAGAGAGAGAGAGAGAGAGAGAGAGAGAGAGAGAGAGAGAGAGATTAATAAATGAATTAATCATGACAAATAAAAAGAGACAGAAGCTAGCTGGATATTAACTTAATAAGTAGTTAAGTAGCAGTTCATAAGTAGTGGTCTAATAAATGTCTAAAGGCAGAAGCTGTATTCACCACACTGATTATAGTGCACCCCAGAATGCCTAGACAGATAGAAAGAAAGTGTGTGTGAGAGAGAGAGAGAAAGCAGCAGGTAGGTAGTCAAGACCAGATAGCTGGAATGCCTAGAGGAAGCTTGCAATTAGTCTGATAAATGTGTCAAAGACAACAGCTGTATTGGCCACACTGACTGCAGTAACCCCCCCCCCCCCCTCCCCAACTTTCCCCATTATACTTTCATTGTGCTTTCCTCACACTTGCACTGTATTGTTCATTTTAGGTTTTCAGTTTGTTTTGTTCATGGCAGCTATAAGCCTTTTATGAAAGCATATATTGTTTAACAATCTTAGTTGGAACCTTCACTGACAAATTTTAAAACCCCTTTAGACACTTTTCTCATGGCATTTGCAGAGTCAGAGTTGTTGCTTAGCCAATTTTATACCAACCACTCTTGTGGTATTTTTGTTTTGGGGAATGTAACAGTAATTGTTTAATTACTTACGGTCTGCACATCTCACATTCTCACTGTGCCCCCCTAAGGGTCAGATCCTAGTATCGCCTCTGCCCATGAACAAGAACTGGTTTTAAGATCTGGCCCATTTCATTTTTGTAACTGAAAAGCCCTGATACATGATAAAAGTACCAAGCAAGTCTGCAGTTGGGAAACAGTTGCTTGGCAACACTTTATTAATGGAACACCAATGGAACTATTTTTGTTGACAAAATCTAATAAACAACAGAAGTCAGAATGTGTTGTCTCAAATGACTTGATTAATAGCCTCGTTTACAGAACTGTTGTGTAAAAGCAAAATCACACTTGCGGCTGTGTTGTTACACTGAATGTCAGCTTGGACTATGGGCCCATGCCTACAAACAAATCACAGTCTTGCTGATAACCAGTATAACAGCCTTAATTAGACTTTGATAAAGCCTTTAACTTTTTCACTGTGTTTTTATCACACACACACACACACACACACACACACACACACACACACACACACACACTAGGGTGAGCAGTTGCAAACAGACCAAATGTAGGATGAGTAGTAAGTTTGTGTGGTACAATGTGGGACATGTTACCGATGCTAAGAGGTAACCTAGAACTTTGATATAATGTCTATCTAACTGAATACGAAACATTTGTATTCTGCCTTTCAGCTCGTTAACACCTATACTTTGTCCTCGAGTCAATTCCACAGCACACTAATTTTGCGACATAACATGTCTCTATTGACAGACATCCAACAAGCATTGGCCATTACAGGCTCATCAAAGGCAACTGTCCTTAAGCAAAGCAGCAGGCATCATGCAGCTCAAGTCTTTCAAGTTATACTCCTGACCAAATCCGGCTACAACGTAAATAAGGCACAAAATAAAATGTTATATAAAATAAAACAATTTCAGTGCCATTCTTTATATCAAACCATAATCTCTGTTGGATGAAGGGATAAAAAGAACATTTTCTTTTCTTTGTGGCCATGATGTCACCTGGTAGCTTTTACCTTCATATCTGCAAAGTTTGTGTAAGTTTGGTTTTGATGTAGCAGAGGAGTTCACAGGCCCCACGTCTGCACAGTTTGATTTACAGCCATCACAGCCTCTTGATGACAGACTTCACTGCTCTCTTCTCAGCCATTGGATGAAAGCCAGGCTTTTAGAAATAAAATGCTGTATCTGCACACTCGTATGTTTCTTTTTGACCCATAAATATCTACATGCAAGAGTGAAACTCAGCATCTTAAAAATGTCATAGAGTATAATATCTCGCATATTAACTTATATGATGTTATATGACTCTTTAAAATTTGAGACTAGGCGTGATTTTGATGCCAGTCTTTCAAAATGTGTCTTACTGCAACTGAACAGTGCCACCATATGGACAAATCATCGATGAATCAAATCAATAAAGTTCACAAACATGAACCATCTTCATGTTGAATTGTTGTGAATGGTTGGAGCTGGATATTAAATAAAACTCCTGTACTACATTACGTGGTCAACAAGTCAGTCCTTCATGAAATAAACAAATGTTCTTTTACTTTTTTCAGACTGTTTACATGGCGAATTTTATGTTGTGGGCAGCTACAGAGAGACAATGGAGGGTGAACAAGAGAAGTGTAACATGCACATCTCAGTTGATTGGAGACCAGTTGTGCTGCAGCAGCAGCAGTGGCAGAATGTTTTTAGTCTGATGTTTGATGTAGCCGTCACTTACCACATCATGGTGACCTCGTGATCATACAGATTCACTCTGTATAACATCGGGAAGATGGACCATTCCTGCCAGAGCGTGCAGCTCCACACCTCAGGTTCTCATCATCTCATGACTGGACTGCAGCTATTCCCTACTGGCAAGTCTAACAGTATGTGCCGGTAAATCACTGCAGATGATTCAGAATGCAGCTCCACAACTGCTGTTCAGTCAGTTGAAACATGGCCACATTACACTTCTCTTCATTGCCCTCCACTGGCTCCCTGTACTAGTCCACATCAAGGTGAAGTCCTTGGTGCTTCCTTTCAGAGCAGGCAGTGGAACTGCACCATCCTACGTCGGCTCACTCATCAGGGCCTACGCTCCATCCTGCCCATCACGGTCCGCAAGAGAACGACGCCTAGCCATACCTGCGTTTGGAGGTAGGAACACATAAGCTGGACTTTTTTTCATGTGTGGTTCCACGTTGGCGTAATGAATCGCTCTGATCCATTTGTTCTGCAGGGTTCCTCACAATCTTCAAGAAACGCACGAAGACTCAGCTCTTCTGTTAATCTTGGCCTAATCCAAAGTCTTTATCCTTCAGTTTCTCCCCGGCTGACTGTTTTTTTAACGTTAACTTTTGTTCCAGTGTATGCTGGATATCACCTGGCACTCTATGATATGTTGCTACTTAGCACTTTATAATATTTTTGACCCTGCAGTCTCTTGTACCATACTCTTTGCTGTTGTTCCATTCTGTGATGTGTGTTACTTGACACTCTACGATATGTGAATCACCGGACACTCTCTTGTGACGTATTCTTTTTTTTTGACTGAACATTGCGGCCAGGATGAAAATAAACGGCTTCCTTGGTTGTTATTTGTAACATCCCTGCTTTGAAATCATTATTTGTAGCATGACGACATTGTAGTCTGTCATTTTTAGCATTCCTGAATATTAGCGCTGCTTCAACCTCCAGGTTGGACAGTAGCTTCCTCTCTCACTTCACAGAACTATATCACACTTGTATCTGGTCACTTACTGAAACCTGGTCCTGCAGTGCTTGTATCTGCGTCAGCTCCTGCAGCTGTAAATGTAAATACAAATGTGAACTCACCAGTCAGGGACCTGCAACATTTGCACACTCCACTTAACATGTATGTAATGCGCCCCACTATAATATATACCAGTTTCATGAGTTTCACATAGTGTTAGTAAAGATAAAGAATCTCACTGAACACAGTGGGTGTTCCAGATCTCCCTAAATATCTGCTGACTGGACACACTCCTAAACTGTCCCTCTCTGTGAAGAGAGCCTCAGATAATGTAAGCAGATGTCCTCCAGTTTTGTTTTACTTTCAGGTCGGTTCTATCAGCCGTCAAATATGGCAAAGATTACCCAAATGCAAACCACTTAGTTAAGACAAGGATTAGAAAACACAAGAGTGTTTAGAAATAAAAAAATATCCCCCGAAGTTTTAGCCGGGGTTAAAACCAGGCGATGCAACAATGACTAACTGTTTTTTCCCTAAAAGTAGCTCTAATATACTGGTTTTTACGAGAAAACTTGTCCAAACAAAGCTGACATGGTTACTTGTTTCCACACATCAGTTCTAATCCACTGAGAGGAGCCTCAGCAGAAAATATAGGACAGTGAAAGCCTCCAGGCTCACGCTCACTGGCTCCATCGTTTTCTATGAGGGGAACTCTTCTAAACAAACTCTGTTGCTGTCCTTGTGTTTGTGGAACTGGACACTGTCCAACAGATCATCAGGGTATGGTTGAGTTCTTGGCACACTTTCACTCGCCCCGAAATAATTTCATAAGACGAGAACAATATCATGGGGCACTGGTCTGAACTCTAATTCGTGCTGGCACATTCTGGGTATAAAACATCAGGCCACTGGTTTGTAGCGCAAAACAAAAAAACAAAAAAAACAAATAAAGCCAATCCAAAATGCCTTGTATGTGAACTTCGCTGGCTTTGACTGTTTAGACATAAGTGATTTTGTCCCGCTGTCTGAAAAATAAATGCTTGCATTAAAATCCTCAAAGTTGCCAACATACACATCTCTCAAAGTCCTAATCTCTACTCTGTCGCAAAAAGTTCTGATGAATACTACAAAAGAAATGTTTTTCAACATCGCCATCTTGTGGTTAAACCATTCAATCAACACTGACCAGTCACAACATTTACCTTTCATATTATATATGTATACATATTTAAACTACATCTTCTCTCTCTCTCTCTCTCTCTCTCTCTCTCTCTCTCCATATATATATACACACACACACACACACACACACACACACATATATATATATATATACATATATATATATATATACACACACACACACTTATATATACATATTAATTTCATTTAATTCAGATTTTTTGGAATTTAGTGTCGATCAGTCTGAGGGGACCTGGGCTTGTGAGGCAGACTCTTTGACCTTTGACCCTCTTCTCTTTTGACTAATATCCTTCGTATGACCTGTAGAATCTTTCTGCAAGTCTTCTCACAGAGGCTTGAGTTGGCAGACACTCTGACCTCTGACCCTGTAGGCCAGTTTTCAGTGGTCATGGGGCCAGATGTCTGCCATCCTCACTGAGAACCAGCAGCTCAGGCACAGATATGCCCTTATTTAGTCAAAGAGAGCAAAGCAGAGAAGCAGGAAAAAAAAGTTCCTTTAGAGTTGAGCTTGTTCTCTGGAAAGATAAAACAATTACACACACACACACGCACATACACACGCACACACGCGCACACATACACACGCATGCACGGACGCACGCACACACACACACACAGACACACACATACACACACACACACACACACACACAACTAATAAAAAGTCATGATCTGCATCTCTGCCCTCGTCATTTGAACGTGGGAGAGCTGAGACAGGATTATTAGTGTAAAGCTGTTGCAAATATGCTGGTTTATACGTGGTGTTCTTACCACCCCCTGAGACATTTGAAAAATATATAAATCAAATTATCTCTGTGTATTTAAACCGATATATATTTAACATGATGCATGTTTAAGCTGATGTGGGAAATTCCACTTTTTTAGCTGTGAGCTCTGACTGTCTCAGGTTAAAGGAATCTGCAGGAGAGAGTAAGTTGTGTGTCCTCAGGGCCAGTGCCATTCTGATATGTACAAAAAAAGGATCTTCATCAGTGCCACAGAGAGTTCAGCAAAGTGTGGAATTGTGATGGTCACTGACAGCAGTTCTCTTAGTATGTCTCTGGATCTTTGCCAACCCAGTGATATCATGGAGAAAGGCAAAAAATAAAAGTTAAAAGTGCATGGCTCTACATGAATTTTCCTGCTCCATTTACTCAGTGAACTCTTTCCAGGGATATTAGAGTCTCACCGAGTAATGAGTTTGGCTCAGCTGCTTTGCTTTTTGCCTTGTATATTGTTCTTTTGGCAGCAGCACTCTGTTAGGGGGAAACCTCACATGGAAATGAATTTTCACTGTAAATATTCAAATATCATGGTGTCTGTTGATTTATTTTGACATTATTCTGATTAACACACACACACACACACACACACACACACACACACACACACAGAAATATGTGCAGACTATATGTGCACACCTGTCTTCAGTAGTCATCCAGTTCAAAGCTCTATGTTTTTTCAGTGTTGTCAAGTATGGTTATATGTAATGTTTTGAAATTATACTGTTCTCTGAAATTTTTAGTGTGCCATTTTTTGTAAATTTTCTAGTTTTAACCAGAATGGAAGGGTAGATATTTATATAATATTTGTAAGTATTTCAGACAAAACAGCAGAAAGCCGTCAATATGGAAGGACAGAGAAAAAGACAGACAGACTGAGGTAAATTATGTCACAGCAAAAGAGAGACATGTAAGGAGTAGATGGAGAGAAAACTGAGAGAAGGAGATAGAGAACAGAAATCCCAATGGAGTTTTTTGTCATGGGAAACCCTACTGTAGGTTAAAGATACAGTAAAATGCGTCACCAGCATGTCAGGCACAGTGGGTAGGGCTTCTCTCTCGCTCTCTCTCTCTCTCTCTCTTTCTCTCTCCCTCCCTCTCTGTCTCTCACTTGCTGCACAATACTGCTTCCTGCCAGCTGAGTTCAGATCATGTGCCTCTGTCACAGTTGCGCACAAAGCTGCAGCAGGAAGTGAAGCTCTTGTTCCTTTTTTTCACCCTCTCTCCTCCCCTCTCTCTCTCTCGCTCACTCCCATTCTCTCCTTTCCTTTCCCTTCTCTCTCTCTATCCATCCCTCCCTCCTCCCTCTCTCCCTCCTCTGTAAGCTACTGAGGTTTGTGTGTGTGTGTGTGTGTGTGTGTGTGGGTGGGTGTGTGCGCGAATGTGCGTGAATGAGTCGTCCGCTGTAACACAGTAAGAGAGAAAGTACTGACTGTACGAGAGGCAGGCGTACCAGGAGGGGCCCTTGTTTTCTCCCTTCTCTGGGGCTGGAGGAGCAATGGAAGCTCCAGTGCGGGAAAGAGGGGCAGCGGGGAACGACTCCCTCCCTCCCCCGACACTGAGCCCTGCTGTACTGCCGTTCGTGAAACTGGGCTTGACGGTGGCCTACACCATCTTCTATTCTCTTCTCTTTGCCTTTGTCTACATCCAGCTTTGGCTGGTCCTGCGTTACAGACACAAACGTTTCAGCTACCAGACAGTCTTTCTGTTCCTGTGTTTGCTGTGGGCAGCCCTTCGAGCGGTTCTCTTCTCTTTCTACTTCAAAGACTGTGTGACTGCCAACGCTCTCGGACCATTCAGCTTCTGGCTGCTCTACTGCTTCCCAGTTTGCCTACAGTTCTTCACCTTAAGTCTGATGAACCTCTACTTTGCACAGGTGAGCTGAACAAATCAATGTGTGAGCAGCACATTTGGCTGTGTTCCATGTATATGTGAGTAGAATCTGATCTTATGTTCTGTGTGTGGTGGATGGGAACTGTAAGTATGTTCTATCTCAGTGTTCTATGTGTAAGTGAAAAGAATCCTGGTGCTATATTCTTGCTATATTCAGTGAGAAGAAACAGACAGCGTTGTGTAGATCCCATGACTACATTCTGTGATAAGGTGAGGCTTACCAATACTTAACAAAGTCAGGTGTTTCACATATATTTACAATATAATTATGCAACTCTGAACTTGTAAAATGTTGTCAAGTGACCTTGCAGGTTCGTTTTAGGTCACTGAGACTGTCATTTAGATTTGGTAAGCAAGTTGAAAAGTCATCAAACCAGTGCAATAAACCACAGCAAGCAAAATCAAGTACAGCCCAAAAAGAAACTGCGACAAACGTTGATCTTTCTAGCCAAAATGAAAACTGCAGTTTCTTGGGTAGATAGTTTGGCCAAGTGTTTGGCAGCATAAAAAGTAGAGACCAAGTGACAAATTGTCTGACACAGTAAAATTTGCCAGTGCTAAATAAACACAGTGAATATACGTGATGTGATCACTGAGAGTTCCTGTGTGTCTTCTTGACCTTTGTTTCCAATTGAGAAAATCTGCAGCACTTGTCATCGCACTGACAACAAAGATGTGGTTTGACAAGGGAAACATCTAAGCTGAATATAACCGGAGATTCAGGTTCTGTGACAACTTGTTGTTGAAAAAGGATGTCACCAATTAATGAATGCAATGTTTTGTGAACCACCGCAAGACACTGGAAACTCTCCTCAGTACCTGTGACAAAACTGCAGCAGAAACTGACAGCAGATTCAGTGGGGCAGACACATACAAAGCATGCAGTGGTCTGAGCGGTGAAATGTCATAATTTACATATAATCGTAATATGTAAATATAGTAGTAAATTATAAATGGAATGACACTGATTGTGATGGATGGGAGATAAAAAAAACCTATGCTTTCTGTTCTGCTGAAACTTTAGAGAGAATGTTGCGATGCCGGTGGTTCCTCTGATTTAAAATGATTCACGGTGTACTCTGATGCACTCAGCATCTTTTTTCAACATGAAGACGTGGACAAAATAAAAGCCACTTGACGCCCACTGCTGCAAAAGTGAACAAGCCTTCACTAGTTTTAAACGGATCAGTCATTTAGAACAGGTCTTCCGGTGTGACCTGCGTGGAGACAGTTACATGAACAGATGATTCACGGGCAGGTGGGTGTATGATAGGCGGAAATGGAGAACTGAAACTGCCCTTTCTATCACAGTTTTTTTATAAAAAAAACAAAAAAAAACAAAAAAACAACCCACATCCACATACTACATTCTTAGTGACATTGGACACTTTTTCGCTAAATTAATAATTTTCAAAATATGTAGGCGAAGGATTTGAGTTTACACTTGACATGAGAGGAGGTGAATTATGAGTGATATGGCTCATCTAAATGATGTAAATTTACATGTAAATGGCGTAAATGATGATGTCGACTCTAGTGAAAAATGATGGTGTTGTTCATGGGGAGGAAATAAAATCGATGTTTGTTGTGTCTGAGAGAGAACTGAAAGAACTTCATGGGTTTGGTTTAGGTGAGGGAAGGTTGTGGCATAGCTCGTTCTCATCTTCAGTCAGGCTTATCAAAGATTAGCAAGTCACTTCTTGTCATTCCTGGGGCTGCAAAGAAGACTATAGTACATAACTTGTTTATAGTATATAAACAGCCAAGCTCCATATCTCATATTTACTGCTCCTCTATATCTAAGATGTATTGCCACTGATTTGAGATCTTTGTCTTAATTTCAAATGAGCAAAATCATTAGGTGATATTCCTTAAGACAGATATAACTCAAGCTGGTAGGGAGTAGGTGTAAACTTCATAACTGATTTAATGAGTTTTTTCTCATGAATGCAATAAATAATTTTTTGTTTTATTTATTTATTTATTTATTTATTTATTTTTGACAGACCTTAATAAATGTGAATAAAATATCAGAAAAAAAAGTCTCTGTGTTCTGACGTCATATGAAACTGTGGGAAAACCAAGTAGTGTCTGTTTTGTATATAGTTGTTTGAATAGTAGACAAAAGGGCAAGAGAACATCATTTGCTGAAAGGGCACCACCAATCAGCTGCACAAAATGTCTTCTGGCTTTGAAAATTCTAATTTCCTCACTCCTACAGGTTGTTTTCAAGGCGAAGTCAAAGTACTCACCAGAGCTTATTAAGTACAGGTAAAAAATCCTCCTAAGTATGATTTCATACACTGTTCTAACCATAAATCATCTAATATGCCTGATTCTTATTTCTAGATTTTAACTCATTTTGAATGTGTCATGAGAAGTGCTGTCCTGTCTGATTTTTGCAAAATCTTTTAAACCTGTATCACAGAGCAAATGGATGATCCATGTAAACCGTGAAAGCAGAAAAAGGTCTTTTCCTCTAGACCACTTCTTTATTCTGTGTTTTCTCTCCAGGTTGCCTTTGTACCTGGTCTTTCTCTGCATCAGCATGTTGTTCTTAGTGGTGAACTTAAGCTGTGCCCTGTTGGTTAAGATGAGCACCATGGAGACCAAGACCATAGTGCTGGTGAGAGTGGCCATTAATGACACACTGTTTGTGGTGTGTGCCATCTCCCTCTCTCTGTGCCTCTATAAGATTGCCAAAATGTCCCTGGCCAACATCTATCTGGAGTCCAAGGTAAGGGTGTTCTCAGTACAGTGACAATTCATTAACAAACAGGCAGACTAACAGACATACAGGTTGACTAACAGGCGGGAAAACAGCCACTCATACAAACAGGCAGACAAACAGAGGGACTCTGTGGATTAAAATGGATGTACTTCCAGGCATTAAATGAGAAGAATTTCTTTTAAGCTGTTTTTTCTTTCTTCTTGAATCTGTTTGCTAAAAAAATGTCAGAGAGCATCTTGAGGGGTGATGATTCACATGAAACAGCCATGCAAAGAAATTCAGATTTCAAAACAAATAGTTTTATAGGAACATCTTCAACACTTACCAAAGTGCCAAACCACTAGGCTCTAGTGAATTTGTAAATGCAAATTCTTACAAAGGGTTTCAAATGGTTTGTAGGAGAACTGATGAGAGTAAAAACACCTTTGAATTTGTAAGTCTCTGACACTGATTTGACACTCACTCACTCACTTAAGGGAGCATTGCCTAGTAACAGTGTGCCATGCAGGTTAGGTTCACTGAACACACGTGGAAGCATAGTGAATCAGGCCAATCAGCTGGGAGGTTCATACCCAGTGTTGTCATGAACGTTCTCTGATAAACAAGAGAACACATAGAGAAAAAGATGACCCTTGTCACTAATTTTGTATATTTTGCATTTTGTTCAAACACAATTGCACCCTATGAACTGTTTCTAATGGCATTTTATTTTTATAATTACTCTAATTTACATACATGAATGCTCCAAAGGACTTAATTGCCTCACAGTGTATCATTGTTAATGCTGAGACATTTTCATTCGACTAATGAATATCATTTTCTCTAGGGGACATCCGTATGTCAGGTGACTGTGATTGGAGTCACGGTGATCTTACTGTACACGTCACGTGCCTGTTACAACTTGGTTGTCCTTGCACTCACCAGTGTCAAGAGCATCAACTCCTTTGATTACGACTGGTACAACGTATCAGATCAAGTACGGCCGAGATCACTTCATTTATGACTTCATTTCACTCAAGCATTGACTCTTAAATGGTCTATGAAAATTATAATCTTGTAAAATTTCTATCATCATTGTAATCACTGCACAAGGCTAACACACTATAAATCACAGACAGGAAAACAATTGTGCACTAACAGGACCATGGAAATGCTTCTTTTTTTCTTTTTTTTAAAACGGAAATTTTATGTTTCCTGTTTCTCTGTGAGTTTGTTGGGAGAAAATGGTTTAATCCCAGGGCCCATCAGAGTGCAGTGTCTTTAGACACTTATCTTTAATGCCTTTTAAGGCAAATACTCAAAAATGCTGACCTGTAGGACCAATAATCTTAACCAATATTATTTTCAGAATTAATTTTCTGATCAGGTCAATAACTATGTCCCATGGTGATCCTTCTCCCTGCTCTTTGAGCTGACCCTGACCCAGCTTTGATTATACTATTGCATTAACTATGTCAAACATCATGAGGATAATTTCCATTACCTTCTGTCTTTCCTAATTATGATGCATGATTGTCCATAGGCAGACCTGCAGTCAACCCTGGGAGATGAAGGCTACATTGTTTTTGGGGTCATTCTGTTTATTTGGGAGCTGTTGCCAACGTCCTTGGTGGTTTTCTTCTTCAGAGTCCGCAAACCAGCTCAGGACAGGGTAAACACAATCCTTAAACAATTATTCACAAACAATAAAATTACAAACACTGTATACACTGATTCTGTGATAAATCTCAAATCTTGCTACTGCAGTAACAAGCACTGAAGCTTTGTGTGTGTGTGTTGTTTTTTAATGATTACAAGTCCAGATAAGGCTGTCTACAAATTCAACATTGTGCTTACTAGTGTAAATAAACTAAAATTTACAATAACTGCAAACTGATATTTTGTTGCTACTTGTCTTTGCTTCTCCCTAAGGTCTCTTCTGTCACGTCTCTGTTTTCTAGAGTGTTTCAGGTATCCCAGGCCATGTATTCTCATCCAGGGCATATTTCTTTGACAACCCCCGTCGCTATGACAGCGATGATGATCTAGCCTGGAGCATCATACCTCAGAATATCCAGACCAGGTATTCCCTCAACTCATATACAGATTTTTGCACAGATTTTGAGGGTGTTAGACTTTAGAAATGTGCTGATCGTCATGTGGTGTAGACTGAAAATAGATTTAATTTGGAGTACTTGTTATATAATGTTTGATCTTCTTCCGCAGCTTGACTGCAGACAGTTATGATTGGGGTGGTCGACAGAGCAGCTTTTCGGCTTACATAGGAGGGGAGGACTCCTATTTAACTCGACCCCCAGAGGAGCTGAACCCTTGTTGAAACAGTTCCCATTGATGATATTTGTACTTATCTGCCCACTGCCATTAAAGCCAAGTACCCATTGGCCAACAAGGCTTTGTTGCACTGTCCCCACTGATAACCCTGTAGTTTCAAATACAATGGAAAACAAGTTGCCACATGGAGTGGTTATGTGAGACACAATATACTTCAATATTTTAAAAATTCTTTGAATACATACTTTACTATTACATTCATTTTATTAGCAATGCTATGATGAAAGATTTCTTGGCCAGTGATTATTTTGAAGGATATTTTGTTAATGTTAATTTTTGTCATTTTCTGTCAAATTTTCTGTCTTTTTTGTTCTTAACACTTCAGATGTTATGTGGATATAATGTTTAATATATTTTTCAATATTTGTACTGACATTGCATTTTGTAATGTAACATTTCATTGCCTGTTCTGTTGTTGTTTAAAGAATACCTTAAAGTATTTATTTTCATTTTTATTATTATTGTTTTTATCATGACTTACATTCATGAACCTGCCCTGGTTTGGTAATTATCTCTGAAAGTGAAAAAATGCGGCATTTCCATCACTTTTGCAAATCTAATTTTAACGTGTTACCAAATAGCAATATTTTGTATTTGTGTATATATCTGTGATTACACATGTAATCACCTGAAGGTAATAAAATACACCTCATGGGACAATGTTTTTTACATGACAAATGCTTTGGTCTGATTCCACCAAAAACAGTCAAACCATTAGAATTGTTATGGTACAACTTCACATGTTGTACATGGAAAGTGGTGCTAATGATTTCCCTGTCATTTATATAATAAGACAAAGGTGTAAACCAACATTGAACATCCTATTTTGTTTGTGACTGGTCATTAACTTGAAGATTTTCGGTTCTGGGTCACTGACACTTTGTGTCTTCATTACGGGATACTACAGGAAAATGTTTTCTGAGTGTTTTCAGTCCAAACCAGTCTATCTCTGATTTTGCATGTGAGACTTGCAGCAAAAAAAAAAATATATACAGTAAGTGCCCTTCACACTTAAAGACTTTACTCTCATTGTTATCATGAAAAAAAAGGCTGACTGGCTTGGACTTGACGCTGACTTACAACTACAGTGACAGAGAGGAGCACTGGCTCAAGTTTGCAAAGTGTGCTGCACTAGCACAGACATATGAATGGTAATGTTGTCAGATATTCATCTTTAATGATAGAGGATGGCCCCTCCCAACATTCTGCTTTTTGTCTTCACTCTCAGTATTTTTGACCCAAAGGCTATGATTCGGTGTGAAATATTTGCCAGCTCACAAAATCTCATTCTCGACACTGGCTTGGCCTGAGACCAGGCTTGTCATCGTACAAATTATGCCCAGAGTGTTTGTCTTAAGAACACAGTGATGTGGAGACATCTAGTGGAAAATCAGAGCACACTGGGTCCACAAAAGATAAATACTCCTGAGTATAACCACAATTAATCTTACAAATTCCTGAAAGACTGCTTTGAACAATTACATTAGATGCTGTTGTTATGTAGCTGGTTCTATTGCATGTCCAAATTGAATCAGGCATCAAAAAAGACAGACATAAAAGTGACAAGTAGACGACCAAATTCTTCTCTGTAAGAGACCATCTATTTGCGTAAAATGTTATTTCAGTTAAAGCAATAGAAACCTAAGTTTTGAACATTTTTCTTTAGCATGTCCAGTCAAAGAATTCCAAGGATCACCAGACAATTTTTATCTAAAGTGTCATGTGTCTGTCTTGATTTTATTTTCCGTCAAAAGAGAATTGAGAGAAACTAGACAAAAACACACTGGTTTCGACACAAATTAGACAGGAAGTGAACATACACGGTTACTAGTTCAGTTCAAGCCTGATGACTGCACTACACAGACTCTGTATGTGAAGTGTGACCTTGCTCAGTTTGCCCTGTTATCTCAGTCTCCCTCAGTTCCGCCACAAACAGTACTGCAGTCTCTATAACTGGTACTACTTTTTTTTGTGATACTTGTCACTGTTGGTTTATTTATGGAGCTTTTGACCCACGTTTAGTCCATTCTCTTATTTTCCTTCAACATTATGCATTTGCATCTGGTCTAATACTGAACTTAGTAGTGATACTTAAGCAACAGACAGCTCCTTATGGCCACAACACAGAGAGAGACAGAACAACAGGGGGAGCACAGGAGACACAGGGAAGAGGGAGACACTAGAAACATGAGGAATACACTGACAAAACAGCTGTAACCGTGACAGGAGGTCGCTTTGGATAAACGTGTCTGCCAAATAAATAAATAAATGTAGGTGTAATGTTTTCCCATTATAAACATAAATATTCCTTGTAAAGTTCCAAGCATGAAATGTGTTTTTATACAATGAAATGATTGATAATGTCTACACATCCTATTTTACACTGCTCTTCTTTTCAGGTTCAAATGGTATGTTTGAAGATAGGTATTTGTGGGTAAATATGTATTAACACAATATGTATTTGTGGGTAAGTATGCATTAACACAGTATGCATTTACACTGTTTTTGGTCAAGGTGAACATGACTAATACGTTAGCTTGCATGGGTTAGCTCAGGCCAGTAATTTTAGTAAGTGGTAGTAAGTAAACTAGTAAGTAAATCAATACAATATGAATTTAACACATCAATACAATATGAATTTAACACCTTTAAAACAGGTTTCCTTTGAGTGATAATTGTATTATGGTGAAACAGGTGAGTAATCATACTCACAGACAAGAATTGTTCAAGGTTCAGAATGACAGAACACTGCTGTGCACACATTTTATAGTCTCAAGGTTAGAAATGGGTGGATAAACAAACAAAACCTCTTATGTGCAAGCATTGTACCAAAATCAACAACCTGATGTCAGTAACGTGAACAGAAATGGTTAGAACATCTTGCACATAGTATTATTGTACTAGCATTTGGCTATGGTTGTGTACCAGTTAGCTTTGCTTCATGGCACTATAGCACAAGTGCTAACCTTCTTTTGAAGTTTGTCTTGTACACTTCTATCTCTGAAAATATGTAATAGTCTCCACTAATAGAATTATCCTTTATCATTGAGAATAATTAATTGTCTTTGTTTGTGCTGTTTATAGCATGTTTGTGTCATTATTAATGACGGGGAACATTTGTAAAATAAACTGATGTTAAACAAAAAACAACTAAAACTTAAGAGATGACAAAACCTTAACTTGTAACCAATGCAAGTGCATAAGAGATCTTTAACATAACTGAACACTGTTTGAGTGGGACATTATCCTGAACACTGTCTAAGTGGGACAATATGCTGAACACTGTAAGAGAGGGACATTTAACAAAAGTGATATAGTCTTAAGGCAGAGAGCTGAAAAGCACATATGTATTTGTCTAAGGCATATCAGGAAATTATATCATACAGGTTGGTAAAGAAAAAGGTTGAATGCAAGTAGATTTACTATGACTCCATTTTGATATTGAAAAGAAAGGATAGTGACAGAAGTGATGTTATAGATTGAAAGTTATCAGTCAATGAAATGAGGAAAATGACTCAGGATGAACAGGAACAAAGCCACTCACAAATATTTTCATTTCTCCTCAAAACGTAGCAATCTGAAATGTTTACAGAGAATCAGGCTGATAGTCAGTTTGTTAATATCCATTGGTAAATGTGGTAAATGTGATAGAATAAAGACAAAATTATATGCTTTATGTGTGGCCATGCAAAATGTTTTGTTGTTCGGTGGTAAGTCTCACTTAATTTAACAATCATACCATTTTTTTTCAGAAACAATTAGTGCTTTCATATAGGAACTAACCCAAATCAGAGATAAAAGGAGGAATTTTGTTCGAAGAGCTGTGAAAACATTTGTCGCAAAGGCATTAATACAGATCTCATTTGGCAGTGTTTAAATCAGTATCAACATTTTACAGTTGAGAAACTGTGTAATTTCAGAATTGTCTTAGATAGGCAACTTCAAGGCCATAATCTGAGTCACGAGCACTGCCACTGAACTGATGGCTTTCAACGACAACATAATGAACTCTGGTGTATTCCAGAGAGCCCCAGTTGAGAATATTCCCAGGTGGAAATATCGCTCTATTGGAATAGTTTAGGATCTCAGTGGGAGTCAGCACACGGTCCCACATGTGAACATCAGACAGCATTCCAACAAAAGTCTCTGAGATATGAAATCCTCCTCCATAGATATCCTGGTCTTGACCTAAAATAATTTTGGGAGTTCCAAGTATAGAACCACCAGGATCAATTCCCTTTCTAGCACTTGGATTTCCATTAATCCACAACTGAGTGAGTCCTGTACCAGCATCCCAAGTGAAACATGCAGAGTTCCAGACATTTGGCTTATTATCTAAGCCCCAGAATTTTGCAATGACATTATTTACTGATACAGAGTAAAAATCATTTGATTTCATTAATAAAAGTGCATCGACGTGTGTCGGGACAGATAGAGAGAAAAGGCTCTGAGCTCTCTGCATGTCAGAGAAGAATCGCAGACAGACAGATAGATGGAAGAAGATCCTTTCCACGTTAGGAGTCAGGGTTACATAGGCCTGGTTGGACTCCATGGGAAATGTGAACACTTTGCCTGTGAGATCTGAAAAAAAAAAAAAGAAACAATAAATAAATTAAAAAAGAAAAAGAAAGAAGGGAAAAGGAGGCCTTCACAAATCAGATGGGGAAAATGAGTAAATACAAAACGCAAAGCACCTAAAACTCTGAATACATCAGTTCCATTACAGTGACATTAGTAGAATCAAGGCCATTGGAACAGTGGTAAGTAGAGGTGTACAGAGACATCATTATCTGTATCTGTATCTGATCAACCAACAAAATTACCTGTCTCTGTATCTGTATTCGGATAGTAGATTGGAAGTAGGCGTGGTTTATACCAGAAGTCACGTTAAATTGGGTAAATGTTGTGTTTTCTAACCTAATTCATTGGCAATGCAATGTTTGTGCCTTTAATGCATCAAATTGATTTAATGTTGGCATATTTATGAAATTAGTATAATTATGAAATTTCCACATCCTCATACTGTACCCCACCCCCCTTTAACTGGGGGACATTGAACAATCAGAAACTGAAAAAAATGTTTTATAAATCGAAAGATTCTGTTTTGCACTGGAAATAGAAACTATTTACAGTAAAGATAAACAGGAGAATATCCTTAAGTAGAAGGGAATGATCTTAAATTTAAATGATGCTGCATTCGTGGTTCTTGATGTGTTCATGCTACTGCAGTTCGCTAGGGAATCGCGCTGACTTGGTGGGAGCGACTACAGAATATGGCGATCACTTTTCAATAATGTGTGAGAAATGAAGCAACTTTTGGCTGTTTTTTTTAATGGAGGAAATTAACATATACAGTTAAAACTACAGGTTCTAAGTTTAATTTTGATGTATAGGTTGCGGTGGTAATCCAGCTGCCACACCAGTCTTTTGTCTCCTTATCTCCCGCACCTAACTCAGTGGGTAAGACTACAGAGTAGTGATTATTTTTCAATAATGTGTAGTAAATGAAATGACTAGTTAGTGAAGTCAAAGTCCTATGTTGCAAACAGACTGGGAATTTTTATTTTGTGGCCACACACAGTAATATGAATCGATTTGAAGAAACATATGGCTCACTCACATGTCACTCATGTTTTTTTGCCCGAAAAATAACGAACAACTTCAGGTAGAAGAAATATCTGTTTCCATTGCATTATCTGTGCTTTCCCTAATAACGTATTTGGATTCGGGTACATCCCTAGTGGTAAGCATGACTGGAGAAGGTATGTGTATTTTGCTCACACAAACAGGGAATAAAATGGTTTATGAATAAAATAAAAATCCAGGAGCGACGACTAAAAAAGTCTTGGGATTTTCATTCTCAAGGTCACCAAATTGATAAACAATACAGTTAAATTCTGCCCTCACACCTAGATACTCCTTGAAATTTGCCAGATGTCACTGATGCTTGCATTGGAACAGAGTGCTATACTCAGATGAGATAAAAAGAAATTGTATAAAAGGGCCATCAGTTGGGAACCTCTGCCTCAGAAGACAGTGCTTAAATGGTTGTCCAAGGAAAGTATAACTCAGATTTACATACACTTACATAATTTCATAAAGTAATCATTTAACATCACCATCTCTATCTTCAGTCAGTTAACCCTCTCAGTATTTTTCATATTTAAGCACAAGTCCTTTCAGTCAGTTAAATATTTCACACTACCAATTTCAACATGTTAGATAACCAATGCACTGTGCAAGTTCTGTGTTTTTCCATCAGGCTGGCAGAGCTCCCCCTCCCCCCGATGCACCCCAAAGTCAACAAGTTGCACATACACCAAAGACTGCACCCATAAGCTTCTCGTCCAGGTCAGGTTTAGCCAGCTGACCTGTCCATCCAGGCTGCCCTCTGACCTTACGACCAATAGGGTTAAAGATACAGGTCAGCATATATAGGACTCACATCCCCCCCGATCGTCAGATCAACCCCCACTCCGGAGAGAAGAAGCCAAAACTTGGACAGTTTACGTTTATCCGGTGTGTGTCAGTGACGATTCAACCACACACACACATACATACACCCCCACCAGACCATACCACCAAACCCCCCTTTTGTAAGTTCAAGTGTGCTCATGTCGTGCTGTGCGTTTTAATAAATATAAAAACCCAAATTGGATGCTTGGATTGTGTTCTGACCGACACCCCACGGTGACAGCAAGGTCCCTGAAACAGCGCAAAGGCACAGTGACACAGGGAGCAGCACACCTAACACTGCACTCTCGGTCACCCTCCTTTTCAGAAATGTTTTATGCCAGTTATTCTCAGTGTGGGTCTGGTGCAGAAAATGAAAAGCATATGAAGTAAAGAAATTTACAGACTACGAAATATCATGTTGGATCCTTTATTGTCTCTATATGTCTTGGGTCAATAGATTCATGGATGCTGACATATACCAAAATGTTTCAGCTAAAAACCTTTCTGTCTTACAAGAGGCTGAAGACAGCAACACTCACTACAGCTTAAAATCCATGAAAATGGGTAATTCACTAATAATCATCCACATTTTGCACCAGTATCTCAATCCTAGAAAGATTTTACTTGAATCTGGAAGTCCATAAATATGAAAAAGAATATCGCAAGTAACTGAAAAGATGTCAGGAATACTGATGCCAGTTCTAGAGTCCTCTTGATGTTTTCTCCAGTCTTACCACATTACAGAAAATGATTCTGGTTTGTCATCTTCCCAAGCAGATGACTCACATAAGAGGAATACCTGGATGCTAATATTGGTGATATTTTGTTCTTGTTTTTTTATGTCACTGATAACCTCATAATGTGCTGAATGTGTCACCATATTGCAATTTTGGTATCATGAAAACCAAATCTGCTAGGTTTTTGAGCAAGTTTTAAGAAAACAGATTTGATACCTTGTCTCACTGCAAAACAGACAGTAAATAGTGCGAGGAATAACCCAAGAGTCTTCATTCTGCCAGTATCTCTGTGGAAAAAGACAAGGAGGTTACATATCTATGGTGGCTACACTTTTATGCTCTTGAAAGGCAATTATTAGTCAATGATTAAACCTTCAAAGCAGAATATTGCATACTTAAACAAGATTTATCCAGTGATATAACTCTTCATTCTGCAACTGAAACTGTACATTGTGTGTTCTTGCCGTGTTTTTAGGAAAACTTGTTTTTTATGTGACAGATAACATGCAGTGCTGCCTCAGTCACATGGTCCACATGAAGTATCCTCTGAAAGAATTTTGACTGCTATAGTAACCTAATCTGAAAAAAGAGAAACCAAGAACAGAATCTAACATGAGCAGATCGACTTTTATCCCACACAAGCACCTCAGACGACACAGGCTAATTCCCAGACAACTGGTTCAGTTCCAAGTGCCAAACTGGACAGTTTAATTAACCACTGATACAGAGCAGTAATGTAGTAAAATACTGAACCAAAATCATTAACCAGCTTGAGTTCATTGGTAAAGAGCACTGAATTTTGATAAGAGCACATTTAAAGTGAAAAGGACCAGATCTCTACACCTAGCAGAAAAAAAAATCACAGGCACACAGTTAGAGAAGGTTAGAAGATCTTGTTGCTTGTTGAGACATGTGCTCTGTAGGTCTCCTCTGAAAATGTGAGCCCTTTGCCTGAAAAATCTCAGAGGACAGTAAAGCAGAGAGGGTTTGTGCAATTCAGATATTTAATTCTTACTTTCAGTTTTCCTATACTAAATTATTAAATTTGTAGCAGTGTTTCTATTCATTTATTGTGCCTATTGTCACCTCCAAAATTATTCACACGATAAATAAATATGTGTAGTAAAGATGAAGACTGTCTGAAAGGTACAACACAAGCAATTTTATTTATATAAATAAAAAATTTCCATATTTACATTCACTCAATCTTAGGGAACCTTATTTGGCTTACCATGGGGTGTAAAAACTGGGTTATTATTGTGTTGTTGGTTCATGATTGTATTACATTACTAGCCAACTATTACATTGCTGGCTCTATTATGCTATGTCGTATTTATTTAGCTAGCATACAAAGTACTGATAACAAGGTATCCATAATTTATTTATTTATTTTAATTTGAAGAACATATTTCTATTGACTCTGCTAAATTCTTAGAATGTAAGTAAACAATGTTTTGTGTATTGGTTTACTTGTCTTTTTGCTCACTGACTTGCTTTTGTCTAAGATGAAAGCAATTTTGGAGTGGCAATTTGGTCAATGATGCTTTTTGAGCTACAATGTAGACAAACAAAATAACTCAAACAAAACAGTTGTAAGAACAGATCACATTTAAAATCAAGATTTATTTTTGCACTGTACTATTCACATATTTCTCTGCTTTGTTTTGTGGTCTTTGAAAGAATTTCTATCCACATTTGCTTGCTCTGTGTCAAACGTCATTTATTAAGTTTACTTTTTACTTAGTTTACTTAGTTTTACTTAGTTTACTCTTAGTTTACTCTTTACTGCTTCCCTGACCTCCCAAAGTGTTCAGATATAGTATGTCTGTCAGAATTGGCTGATGTCAAAATACTGGCCCTTAACCTATGCCAGACAATAAATACTTCCCACATATATGCAATACATATTGCTGAATAATTAGATTCCCTACATCAAAACCTGAACTAAACTAAATTAGCATATCTGCTTAAAAAAAAGCATTTAGACTTAGCATATGAGAGAGTGTTATGCCATGTTTTACGTGTGGGTCATGACTTGGAATTCCCTGAAATGAGTTATAAAGGAGATGAAATAATCAGAGACAGTAAAGGTTAGGGTTCACTGGGTGTAGAGTCTTTGGATGAATATACTGTGATTAGTTTATTGCAGTATATGAGATCAAGAAAAATAACTTTTGGCTCAACAATTGGAGATGAGAACAGAACCTATTTTGTGTCTTGTTTTGTGCAAAAAATACTGTAGCCTTAAGAAATTTGCTATGTGGCCTAAACAAGCTCCATCCTTCAGTTGATCAGTTTCTTTCTGTGAGTTCTTTATTGATTTTAGAATAAAGTTATCATATTTAATACTGAGGCAAAAATGATAACTACCAGTTGTAACCTGATGTTCTGTCATTGCTGAAAATATAATGTTTATGGTGTTACACTCCATCCTAAGTAAATGAGGGGCTAAACATAAATATTACTAATTAAATGTAAATTATTTACTATATGTAAAATGCTATGCAAATATGTTTTCTTAAAATGGTGTTTTAACAGTGCAATGTTTTTGTAACAATGCTTTTCAGTTTTCTAATAAAATTAATTTTGACAACGCACTTAGAAATGTGTACTATTGTCATGTATTTTATAATATAAAGTCCAATTTAAATCTGTATTTAAAGAAGATTTATGCATATGATCTTATTATGCATTTTTGTTTTACAATTCCATTCAAGTGTTTTAAAAAACAGAAGAATCTATAACTCAGTTTTGTAGTGTAACATTACATAACAAAAAGGAATGACAGAACAAAACCTGGCAATATTTTAGTCACTGTAGAAACATTTGCACTTTGAAAATAGATAAGCGATAATCATGCACGAGATGAGGAATCTTTCAGGACAGTTACTGGGGGGTGTTTCAGAAAACGGGTTTAGTGAAAACTCTAAGTTACTTAACTCAGAACAAGTAGTAAACCTCCTAATAGAAGAGCATCATGGTTTTGTTTTGCTAGGAGAATGACGCCATAGGACTCATCTATTAGGGGGTTTACTACTTGTTCTGAGTTAACTAACTTAGAGTTTTCACTAAACCTGCTTTCTGAAATACCCCCCTGGCCAATTAACATCCAATAATATTCCTCTTACAATGTTTATGGATTCCACTGTGCTTGACAGATCATTGTTCATTATTTGAAATGTGTCATAAAAGAATATACAGTAAAGCCATGTTGGTATGTGAAACTATTTCTTGAAAGGTTCTCCTTTGCCAAGGGCTATGCAATATAAAATTCAAAATAGTAAACTCAGCAGTAGCTATGTGCAATTGTAACAACTGCAGTAAAGGGCTGGACCCAAATGTTAGACAAGAGTGAGAAAATGCAACAAAAAGGAGACTTTACTTACAAAAGGCAAATAAACAGGTACAAATGGAAAGCAAAAGGTGCAAATGAGACGAATCCAAAACACAAACAATTATAGACAAAGGACATGTTAAACACAAAGGCTTAAATACACAAGGAGAACCAAACAGTGGGAACATGATTGGCTAAAATCAATAGGGGTGAAACCAGGTTAATAAATAAGGTAAACAGAATCAGGTGAGGGGGCGGAGACAGAGACACAAGGAACAACAGGAGCACAAGACAAGTGAAAAGAAAAGTCCAAGAACATGGTGCAGACTGTGATAGCAATCAACCTGTGCTCTTTCTCTATGTGTAATCAACATTTGATTTACTGAGACCACAGTTAAACTGTTGACACACTAAATTTTCAAAAATCCCTCACTGTCTGAACCTACACACTGACAACTTGGCCTGAGTCTTTTGATGTTTAATGCTTCAAACTAAGTCATAGTCAGTGTATTGACAATGGGATTTGCCAAAGAGGTATACAATGGATGGAAATGCATAACCTGAGATGCTTGATACACACCAAAAAATCAAACAGAAAAGACTTGAGGTTTAATTCTGAATTTTTGTTAATTGCATTTTTGCAACAAAAGACTGGCAACTCATTTTATATAGCATCATCATGCCTTTATTGTACAACATCAAATCACAGAAACTGTGGGATGCTACTTGTGTAGGCACTTATCATTATGCATCCTTTTCCCTTTCATGTGATTATATAGATTAGTCTGATGATATTATTTTAAGATCTTAAATGGTGACTGTGAGGGAAAACCCTAATTTTTTCCCCAAATTGTCTTGAACTCAATGGGGAAAAATGTGCCAGTTTTCCAAGTCATGGTGAGGATCGCAGTAGACACAGGGGTGCAATACAGCTAGTCTCAGTGAAAGCAACTGGCCCTCACATGGGGTAATCAGCAACCTCATAATCCGTTAGCCAACAACCAATGCTGACTCAACACGACATATATCCTTGCCAATGACAAAATGACACACCAACTCAGTTTATGTAATCCAAGTAGTCAGTCACTGAGGAAAGGGTATATATGTTATTTCGGAGTGGTTACGGGTTTACATGGGCGAAGTAGCGAGGCGGGTTCACCGAATAGTGGTGAATTGCAAATTACAGAAGGTAACTAGTATTGTGTTTTTCTGGGGATAACTTTTGGTTTGGGTTAGGTCACAGTCTTTTGACATAGGTACCACATACACATTAATCCAACTAGTTACAAGTAGTGATGGGAAGTTCGGATCTTTTTACTGACTCGGATCTTTGAATCTCATTCAGTAAAATGAACGAGTATTTTTTCAAGTCATTCATTCATTTTGTTCATTGGAACTAGTGTGGTGATGTAGCTGTCAACTGAGTGATGACAACAGAAAGAGCACAGCTCTCGGACAATAAGAGCAACACAGTTTGCTTCACTTGGTAAAGTATAATACACAAATTCACTTTTGTTAAGATCTTAAGTAACCTATTGGACCATAGCCTATTGAGTTATTCTGTTGAAATGACTGATTACTTCAATTCAAAAGTAAAAGCATTTTTTGTCATATACACAGTTAAAACATGTTTGCCTGTACAATGAAATTCTTACTTTGCCTTCCACTCTGAATGTTTCTTATCAAATAAATGAGGTATAGATAAAGGTAGAGATAAAACAATAAATATCGAAAACAATAAATATCAAAAGAACAAATTGTATAATATGTTCAGTTGCCTGTACTAGAGTGCTGCGTTTATCAATGAAAAATATCATTCTATTCTTTCTGTTAAGCTACTCACTTTAGCCTGCCTGGTCATTGAGGACCCATAGTGTAAAAACTTGTTCCAACGGAGAGGCAAATTAAACATCCATCCAGTATCTACATTACACACAGCTAGCGAGCTACAGAAATGTTTTTGTTGAGCAGCTAACGTTAGCAAGCTCTCCTCACCAGTAATAATAGCATTGATCATGTTTCTGCTACAACCACGTGAATAAAGATTCAGGCCTGAAGCGCTGTAGTTATGAGTGAACGGAAGGACCCGACAGACCCGTTCATGAACGAATCTGAGCCTGTAGCTGTAACAAATCGAAGAAAAGAAACAAATGACGTGCATGCGTGGCCCAGGGAAAAATGAATGAATCACTCACTGAGAGGACTGATACTCCAAAATGAACGAATCGTTCACAAACGACACATCACTAGTTACGAGTTAATATTATTAAAACATCTAAAACAGTAAATTAGAATCTGGAAAGTCTGTTCTTTTTTAAAGGAGTGGCTGAAATCTCTTGGTAACCATCCATCACAGTCTGAAGACTCTATTGTCCTCTACCACGACGTATCCTTGTCTACTAAACTCCAGGTTCTGCCAGTTCAGCATGTTGCCAGTTGGGAAGGACATGTAGGTCATATAGTTCTTCACCTCAGAATGGGACCGAATACGGTCCCACATGTGCACATCAGACAGATGACCCACAAAACAGTCATTGGCATTGAATCCGCCACCATAGGAGTCCTGATCCTGACCCAGTATGATACTGGGAGTACCAGCAATGGAGTCTCCAGGCCTGAGGGATTTTCTGGAACTGGCCAAACCATTAACCCACATTTGGGCCAAACCCGTGGAGGAGTCCCAGGTGACACAAAGTGAATTCCAGTGATTCAGCTTCTCAGGCAAGTCATAGTAATGAACATCAGTATTAGCTACGTATAGCTGATAGTGTCCTTGACTGGTTCTGAACAGCACAAAATCATCGGCATGAGAACGAGTGGCTAAGGAGAAGAGAGTCTGTGAGTTACCGAGGTCTGTGAGGAACCTCAGACACACAGTGACACTGAAGAAGATTTTTTCAACATGTGGAGTTAGTGTCACGTAGTCTGTGACGGACACACGAGGGAAGGTGAAGACCTTGCCAGAAAGATCTATAGAAGAAGAAATTTTATTAAAATGATGAAATACATGGGTAAAGCAATCACACTACAACCTTCTGTATCTGATGTCATTAGCAAAACAACAAGACCTCCTTCAGAACTAGCCCTCACATTACACTCCTTACCAGCAATACTACCATAACTACGCAACCCCCTTGTTTGTTTGTGAAGAATTTTGTTGCATTTTTGACAATTGTCCATTCTAGCAAATTGGAATTATGAGAGACACTTGGTTGTCTGACTCAATAAACTTAAAGAAAGTGACCTGGAAACCTAGCATAGCAGCAGAATATCCCCTGGCAGCAAAAGATGTTATTATTAGTAAAATTTCAATTTCTAAATGATAACAAGAGTACCACCAAAAACATTCAAAATCTTATATTTGTTACATGAAAAACTGCTTCCTGTATTATCAAATCAGACTACAATGACATTTGTTACATGAAAAACTGCTTCCTGTATTATCAAATCAGACTACAATGACTGAGCAGGATTCATGTAATCAAATAGCGTGAGAATACTGTGTTTCTGAAATAAGTACAGAAAAGAAAACATTGCCAGTACCTTTCCTCTCAGCTACACAGATGGCGAATATTGTAAGAAAAGCCACAAATCTCTTCATTTTTCCAGTCTTTTCAAACAAACACAGATGCAAGTGTTTTACGTTAACCTGAATTACAACATGAATAGAGTCTTCAAAATATGATCGTGTCACATACTGTAAAATAGCAATAAACTGACGTAGTAACAATAAACTGTGTAAACAGTGATAAAGAATAATAAATGGATTACACTGAAGGACTCAGTTACGAATTATTTTCACTTTCTATATTATAAGGGGGAAAAAAACATTTATCTTGGACATGTGCAAAGAGCATGTTATCTTTAACTACAATAAATTAGTAAAACCATAACCATTGGGGGTTTCTTATCCATAAACTTTAATAATTGTACCTCTTACTCCTCTTGCACAACCATATGAAATTTCCACAGCCCTGAATGATGCACTGTCAATAACCTTTAGTGAATGAGGCTCTTGCTTGACAATTCCGTCATCCTCAACATGTTCAAAATACGGTTTATGCAGGTTAACCCCTAACCTGAGAGAAAATAAGGTCCAGAGTCATTACACTGTGCTGACACTATAGAATGATGAGGTGTAGGTACAGATTAGGGATACTGCAGTTCATTTGGATGAACTGGTGACTGACAGAGAGCCTTACACTGACTTTTAATCAAAAACAAAGAAACAAACTAAACTGAACACAGAGTCATCTGTCAGTGCAAGACAGGGGAAAAAAACTGGGGGCAAAATGGTTACATGGGTAGACTGGTCTCATTGAAATTGTGACAAAGAACTCTACGCAACATGCTAAAACTAAAATAGCTTGTGCTGGACTGTTTTCTTTGTTTGTGCAATGTAGAAGTGACTGTGTGATTAGAGCATGAGAAGAAAAGGAAGAAAGAGATCAATGTGTAAAAGCATACAAAAAAATGCATAACCCCTTTTTAGCATACACTAAAGATTTCTCAAGAAATGTTTTGCCTTAATGTATTTATTATTGTTGGGCATTTGTGTTTTTAAAAGTAATTAAAAAAGCCCAAAGATGGATTTTGATTGAAGTCTTCTTTTATTGAGACCCAGTGATGGTCATAGATGAAGGAGAGGTGATGAGATGGTTCTGTACAAGATGTTACTGCGACTAAAACAAAGAACGCCTTGGCCGAAGATATACACAAGTACCACAAGTACCTATGACCTTGTCTACCATAGATAACAAGCACCTCAGACTCACACCTGAAACCTCCATCATTAAGAACGAGTGTCCCCTGCCTAACCCTCTAGTTTGTGTCATGTGTGAATTACTATTTAGTTCTGTGAATGGATATATGTGTACATATATGGATATACGCATGCAAAGCTACATGGATATTTAGATATAGGGATGTGTACATGTTATACATGTACGTGGGTATACCAGCTAACTCTGAAAATATTCTGCTTGGTCCTACATTATAGCTAATTTATGATTTATACATGTCAGAACATTTTATGCTGTTTTTTGCCCTATTACACACTTTTTTTTGTTGTTGCCAGTTTTCAAATAAAATAACTAATAAATTTAATGTATGTGTCCGAGTGACGTGTTAGTGTTACAAGACAAACACAAAATCAATTTCACTTTGTCTAGTAACCCGAAGCATTCTTGAAGCTTCTGATTAGGCTGCTGTAGATACCATAGATAAGTAAACTAGCCTTGACACCTGACAGCTTTGACTGGTGAACGCTGTTCCAGGTCTACTGTGTGCTAATGTTGTCCAGGTGCTGGGAGCAGAATCAGACTGCCACACCAGATTCTTTGACTTTTACTGTTTTTAGGAGAGCTCAGCATTCTTGAGAAACTTTGTGGAATTGGTTAAGGATATGATCAACATTTATTCTGTCTGTTGTTTTGAATATGATATATATGCTAGTGCACTACTGTCCTCGGAGCCAAATATATTTCTACACAGAAGCAATGCCAAAAAGCTGACTTCAGATCATCAGATATTCTTTGAGAGAGCTGTACATGCTCTTACTGATATGCAGTGTCGGAGGTAACACGTAACTGTAATTCCACTATTTTTGGCGGTAACGAGTAATGTAACTAATTATGTTTTCATAATAAATAATGCAATTACAGTTACTGAAATTTAACTGGGCTCGTTACTCGTTACTTTTGTCTCGCGTAAAAAATATTAATGGACAACTGCAGACTATAGCAGACAAATGCAGGATATTTCCCAAATTTCCTGTTTATGATCCAACGTCACCCGATCTTAACAGTCGCGCAATGAATGAGTGCATCGATCATTCAGCATTAGCGCACACAGTGGCTGACAGTTCGGGTAATGTGAGCTTGCTGTCCTGGAATTATGGACATTACTTTTCCTTCCTTGAGATCAAAGACAAAAATATACAGGTGAGTTGTAGTCTATGTGCGGGTCTGAGAACTTTATCCACATTAAAGAATAGTCATTCTAATCTTCTAAAGCACCTGGTAAAACAACGCGCTTCTACAAAGCTAATTGCAAAAGACCCCAGTGTTGGTGCGTGCCGCTGACCAAGAAGCCATGTAGCTATGTATGCGTTAATAAGAGAAGTGAAGCAAACATTTAGAGGTAACGCAAAAGTTACTTCCCCTAGTAACTAATTACTTTTATATGGAGTAATGGGTAAAGTAATTCAGTTACTTTTGAAAGAAGTAACTAGTAACTATAACTAATTACTAATTCTCAGTAACTTGCACAACACAGCTGGTAATATTATTGGTCATCATGGGATACAAAACGTCAAAATGTTAATGTCTCATTCTCATGTTCTGATTTCCTATTGCTGTGAAAAGGCACAAAATTTAAAAATATACACTATTGTTCTCTTACACTGTACTGTACTGTAAGACAAATATGAGTTTACAGATTACACACTGCAGATTTTATGCATCATGTCACTTACAATGGTTTCTCATTCCTTTCTAATGGGGTCCTCTAACTGATGAAAAGTTCTGACGTAGAGAACTGTTAGAGTCAACATAACGTAATGCAACCAGACAAATGGAGGTACAACAGTCCACCAATGTTTTGAAGATTTATATGAACACCAGTGTTTCACAATCCACTCATCTTTCTATCATGCTGATTCATCATACATTATTAACTAAATATTGGTGTTGTCAATCGTCAGGTCATTTTCAAAAAGAAACAACTTTATGGAGACTCTTTATAAGCATTTTTCTAAAGCAAGGTTATCACTTTTGCTTTGCGTTGTAGACGTCACTGAAGATCTGTTGTCTTTCTACTGTTCTGAGGAAGATGACAGGGTGTTTTAGGGTATTGATGTCTTTACATCTCACTTCATCCTTAAACATGTTGTGCAATCACTACCAATGACACATCCTAACCGTATAGATAGCATCACTACTTTACACAAATCAACAGTTAGAGATGCGCATAAAATCTGGAGTCAAAGCTGTGTAAGCCACAATGGAACACACAGTAATCATATCCAATAATTATTGTAGGTGTCACAGCCAGTCCAGTCCAGTACAAAAGTGTTCCAGTATGGTATAACGAAGAATTTCCACTACAAATACTTCAGCTTTGCACTGAAGATCCATATGTTCACACCACTCTTGTTAACTTGCTCTGTGTTACCTGTGACTCTAAAACTGAAAGTCACTCAACTTTGTGTGTTGTTGCCCTCTAGTGGTGCCAAACTTGACAGTCCTAAGATACTCAAACTCTAAATATACACACACGCTTCGAATGGACCATACAAACCACTGCAGACTTTAAGACTGGTCGTTGACTGCTGCATTTAATCAACCTTTGAGCTGAACGATACAGGATAATTCTCTACTGAGCCATGAAGGGTACATGCATCATAAAGGAAAATTAGAGAGCCTGCACTGCCATATTTGCCATTACTATTATACTGCACATATATTTGATAGCTGTTTGATATATGCTTGTGATTTCAGATACACGTTAATGAGAATGAACTCATTTAAAACACATGCATGGCAAGAGTTAACTTCTGTAGTCGAAGAAATACACCCACCTTCACTCAGAGATTTTGGATACTCTGGACTCTCACTTAGATTTTTTGTTTATAAGATGTTGTTAGCTTTGAAAGTGCTTAAACAGACTTAGATATATTTAATATTTAGCTGAAGTAGTTTCTTGTAAAAAACAAAAAAGAGTCGTATGCTTTACCAAAATCCTCTCTAATAGCACCAAACTGCCTTTTTGGCTAAATGAAATGAGTGTTTACAAATGTTGTGAAATATGAAATTAGACCAACTTCTCTTTCATTTGCATGAGTGGATGGTTCTTGATGTCATGCTAGTCCAGCCTGAGCGACAGTGAGTCTTTCTAAATATGACTGTATCATAATGATTTTTTTCTGCAGAATCTCCCTTTCATGAAGAAGTTTTTCACAGAGTAACAAGAGGCCAGGGAGCATTGGTAAGCAGCCCATAAAGTGATCCATCATAGAACATAATGTTGTAGTGACACATCTGGGCTGACAGTGGATTACCACTGTCTCAAGAGGCAAAAGTGGTTCTAGATATCTCAAAGTCATACACTAACATAGACTACCTTGCACTCAGGGTTACTGTAACTTGAGCAAAGTGAGTTTGTTCACCTGGTCGGTTTGTTAATCTGAAAATTGCCCACACATCAGTTATATCTGTTCCTAGCCCAGAGTTCATAATGGATAACTCAGCACACCTTAAATTATCATAACATTTCTTTCATTTTTGTATTTTATTTATTAATATATTGCTGCTTGGTTTTGAGCACCATTCTAGTTTTGGATTACAGCCTATACATGACCCTATGATCCTGAGGATAGTATAGATATTGTCAGGGTAATCATTAAATACAGACTACAATAGACAATAGAAGTGATGCAAACAAACAAACAAACAAACAGAAAGGAAAAAAGACAGTCATCTGATTTTGTCTGCTGTAAATGACATACCGTTTATTAGAAATCATCAATGTGGAAGAAGTGTTTGTTCACTGAGCTAGTTTTGAACTTTGAACTGAGTAAGCACCATTTTTTGAGGTTTCCAGGCTTTCAATGACTACCTCCAGGTGCTTGCTGAACTCAAGAGAGCCCCAATTGAGAACATTCCCCGGTGTAACCTGAAAGTCCTCTGTGTAATACCAGATGTCTTTGGGAGAGAGTACAGAATCCCACATGTGAACATCAGTGAGCATTCCAACAAAAGACTGCGAGGCATCAAATCCTCCTCCATACTTGTCCTGCTCTTGACCTAAAATGATTTTAGGAGTTCCATTTATTGAAACACCGGCTTTAGCTTTTCTTCTTGAGCTTGGGTTTCCATTTATCCATAACTGAGCGATTCCTGTGAGAGAATCCCATGTGGCACAGACTGAGTTCCAGGCATTGAGTTTATACTCTAAGCCCTTGAACACAGTTTCCCCACCATTTGCCCATACAGCGTACTGGTTTGCCTCCTTTCTTTTGAAAATTAGAAAAGCATTGTCAGAGGATGGGATGGACAGAGAGAACAGACTATGAGGTCTTTGTAAATCAGAGAAAAATCGCAGACACGCAGTCACAGCGGTGAATGGTTTGTTTTGTTCAGGTTTTAGCGACACATGAACAGTATTGGACTCCACTGGAAATGTGAACATTTTACCTGTGAGATCTGAAAAATTAAAAAAGAAATTAGTCAACCAACCTGAATGATGATATATCCTTATTTCTTTGATTTCTTAGACACTATAGTTTACAGTAGCATCCACCATAACAGACTGGAGTAAGAAAATCTTTTACCTAGGTAACGTGTGGATACCACTGTGGTTTCTGTGTGATTAAAAAGATATAGACCTTGTCTCTCAGCCATGGAGATGATAAACAGTGTGAAGAAGAACACAAGACTCTTCATGTTTTTCAGTCTTTGCATACAATCACAACATGAATGTTTTGGAAAGTCCTGGGAAACTCAACAGCTCAGATTCTCTTATACTTACAGGGATCCAGCACAAATGATTGATCCCACCCCCTTACTAGCTGATGCAACAGAGATTTTCCAGAGATCTAGAGAACTTTAAATCTGTACTGTACCCTAGATATGCAGGGTAGACTACATAGTACTTAAATTTGCAAAACAAACAAAAAAAAATACAGATAGAAAAAATAGTAAGTTTAGCAATTGAAAGATACTGTAGGTAGTATCTATATTCCATTGTAGGTCCTGAATTAGTATAAATATACATCTCATACATTGATTCTATACTTCAGAAATTATTAAATATAAAGCAAATCACAAGACCCTTCCAAGTTTTCTATGAAAAGATGAGCATCAGTCAAAAATAGAAAGTTCTTGTAAGTTATTTGAACCTAACAGCTCATTTGTATTTACAAGGACCCAAAATCAATCATTAGCCATATCAAAACAACCTGCATGTTGTGAAAGATTTTGCTCACTGAGAACGCAGCCAATATATCGATCCTGTCGTTAGTGACCTTTGGAGCACATTTAGAAAGATTTCATTTGGCTTTGAGGTACCCCTTTAATGGCAGTTTCAGTGTTTGCATATTGATGTTTCTATAAGGAAACAATATCAGTCATTAAATCTATCTTAAAACTAAGAGAAATATCTTAATTTAGTCTTAAAATGATAATTGGTGTTTGTAAATCCAGGAAACTGATTCATCTTGTTGTAAATAACATGCCTAACGTACACCCACTGTGCTGCCCAGGAACCATTGTCAATAATTAAATCAGTCTTCAAAGGATCTTGACCTACATCTTGAGGCACCACTTATTGCTCATAATTGCTTTATTATGACCATTTTTGAAAGGTGGTTGATACTGTAATCTCCATATTTGTGTGTTCACATATGAATTACCAGGTAATATATTTGTTGGGAAAGGTCATGACACATCAGAAGGCTTCACACAGCACACCAGTCTGCCTTTAGCTGTGCATGTGTCTTCATTTTGTGTATTTAAACTTTTGTTGTTCTGTTTTGTCTAGTCTTAGATTATTTACTAGTGAGCTGTTGCATGCTTTTTTTCTTGTACTCAGTGCTCTCATCGCCATGACGCAGGATTCAGTCACCAACTGGAGGGCTAATCCCTAACAATATGTCTTATAGATTTATTTGGTGGTGATTCTCGACTGCTAAGAGTAGGAAAATTTTCTCTTGATTTTCCATATTTAACATAAATTAAAACTTTGAAAACATAAGGAAATGCACAGTAACACTGACTTAATTTGTTCATGAATTGAATATGTGTGAGCATAGAAAGTAATGGAAATTAAACTACGATCATTAAACAGTGACATTATCAAACTGATTTGCAAAATCAGCACTGATGAGCATAAATAAAAATGCAAGTGCACTACGTAAGTAAGTGCAATGAAGGGTTTATTTAGTCATGTGCTGTCACAGAACACTCATACACTTGTCTCAAAGCATTTGTCAATAGATATGTTGAAAATTCATTTGTATAAACAAATGAATGTCGAAGCCATGCGTCATGCCTTGGTTCTCTCTTCCCCCTCTGCTGGCCATTTTATGTTAGGTTTGTGTTACTTCATGGCTTGTTTCCCCTTGTTAGTTTAATCACTGGTTCTCTCTGTTTTCCGTTAGTTTAGTCTTGCTCTGTTCTGTATAAATACTCCTGGTTTTCCCTTTGTTCTTTGTGTGAAATAGAGCTGCATTGTCGGTTGAGCTGTCGGAGTGTTGTGAATTGCCAGTGCTTTGAATCCTGTTTTAAGAGTCTTGTAAGTTTCAAGATGTTTCATGTTTTGTATCCATAAACCTGAGAAAACCAGTGCATGCATCCAGAACTTCCTGCAAACTGTGACAACCATGGCTCATGCCTGTGCAATTCATTATGTACCTTTACAGCCTGTTCAAGAAGCTTTGCCATCCCAGATAATAAAAAGAGCAAATTACAACATCTAATGTAACTTATCTAAACTTCAAAATGATAATGCCCACCAAGAGAGTGAATATTAAAATTATTGTCCTCATTACTCTATGGGACATGAAATTGCAGTACAAAACACAATGTAACGCACATTCTTTTGTGTTTAAAAAAAGAAAAAAGAAAAAAAGGAAAAGGAAAACACTGAAAAAAACATCACTTCAGTCACTTCAGCCGATTTGATATTGATATTTCGCGCCAAGGCATGCATCCAAATTACAACCTGACTTCAAAAGATAGCACATGAATGCATATATCACATTTCAGTTTTCTATTCCATTTCATTGCAGTCATAAATGGCAGTTAATTACTACTACTTAATTACTGGTCAGTCTTTCTGTTTAAGAGTGGGAGACATTCCTATCAAAACAATGGGTAGGCACCCGTCTCTTTCTTGCTACCATTAACAAAACAAACCTCTAATACAACACTAATCAAATCAATGAATAAAAAAACGTTAAGTAAAAACATACAAAGCGTTGGCACAGCAATACGAAACCAAATTACAGTCAGTTCATGATTTGTGCACAAAGTCATAAGTAAAGAGAATCCAACCCACTCCACAGTGAACAGGTTAATAAATACTTTCACACAATTGACAGCACTACACACAAAGCACATGGCAAACTAGAGGTCTTTTACCTGCCGGATGAGCAGCACCGAATCTAAAAAAAACAGCCCAATAACACTATAAAACAGGCGCCAAAGCCAGTGTAGCCCAGAGGGTAAATAAATAATTCATACCATAAATAAAAATAAATAAATGAAATTATATCCAATTATATATCATACATTATATCATGTTAAATAGTTTGTAGAGACCCTAAATTTACAGTTACGTAAATTGAGACAAGGGTTCTCTCAAGGTACATGGCAGGTGTGTGCGAGAGGGAGAGAAGAATGGGAGACGTGACTGAATTGATTGGAGTTTATTCTTAATAGGAGAACAGTAATAGGGATTGTGGGTGAAATTCTCAGCCTGGGCCAAATGAGACTGAGTCCCAACGCCACACGATACCTGTTCTGTGACAAAACAATAGGAGTCTAACAATGAGTCAGATGCAGTGTAAGTTTATTGTATAGTTCAAAAGGCATACAACAAACTGAGTCAGGTCCCAGGGAGTGACTAACGCATTCTCACAAAGCACCGATTCTTATACATGTTCTTATCAATTCCCCCAAAAAGATACACATTACCTCATCTCTTTGTAGTGGGGCGCCTCTGCCGGCCCAGCCTCACAGATTCCCTCTCAACTCTGTATGACATCACATCATTATTTCTTATTTTCCTTTTGCTCCTAGCACAAGTGGTCACCAATAGTTGCTGCCCTGTTCATTAGTGGTATAAGACGTACCATGAGACCTTGAACGTTTAGCCATCTGCCTGCGTTGCTAATGACAACAACACTCTGGCAGAGGCTCCTTCTTTATCTCACAGGCAATCCTTAAGGGCCTCACTGACCTCTTCTTTTTGAACACAGAGAACTTGATATTTCTTGTAATACCAAAGATTGTATAGTTATAACTTTTAATATAAATGATTACATTGATTCACCCCTATAATAATGAATACATTGTGGTTACATTGTTTATCATGGTTACTACGGTTAGCTTAAAGGAGAGTAATAATTTTCCAACAGGATGTTTTTAAAAAGGTGAACTGAACAATTCACGGAAAAAAAAGCTTTTCTTTTGGGTTTTATACAGTTGTCCACCCAAGAACTGTGTTCTAATTTAATCTGTGTTATTTGGAACACTGTTTTAAATTCCTTTTACGGACTTTCAAACTGAAGTCTAGTTTTGTGTCAGTTTTGGTGCTCAGACATAGAGAGAAAACCAGATAGCAGTTTAGGCCTCCAGAAGTGCCTAAAACCACCTCTGGCAATGCTGGGCAGCATGGTCATCAGCTCATACCTGCCACTCCAACATGGGATTTCTGCCTTGGGGGCTGACTTACGGTGTCAGTTATAGTCGTACACAGAAGGTGGTATCTTTTTGCTTTGTTTTGTTTTGTTTTTGCTCTGTCGAATGAAGTGGCTAGCTTGTTTGTGGGCTCACTGAACACCAGCAACAACACAGACCTGCAACGATAGGGCTGACTGCTCCATCTGTGGGGTATTGCATGCGAGTTTGAGTGTGTGTGGGTCCACATTCGTCAGAGTTTTCATTTAATTTGTGTTTTTTTTTAAAGAGTAATATACTGGATTAAATATTGATATCATATTGTGTTGTATCGGTAAGGTTTTATTTAAATTGACATCGAATTTTGCTGATTGTATTTATTTAAATAGTTTGAACTGGATGTTTAGTTATTTATGTACCCTAGTTTCATACTGTTATGGTTATTAGTTATTGACGTGGTTACTTTGTTTAGTGTCAACTTTACACAGCACGGGACACCTGTTGCTATGAACGATTACTCAAATTGAACAGTACTGACTTCCACCATTCCTTAAAAATCTATTTGTGTTTGTTATTTATTTATTTATTTCCTCCTTTTACTCCAATATTCAACTTCCCTTACTATTTCAAATACAATAAACAAACAACCAATTATATTCATAAATTACTTCTTTTAATATATCTAGATATGGAAATTTTTAGTGCTGGTTTAGTGAATAATACACATATTCTGTAACCCATAGTGTAATTTATGTGATTCAATCAATCGTTAAACTTGCAGACTATATGAATTAGGAGACATCCGCCGTTAGAAAAGAACTCAGGCCTTTGCCTTAACTTAGATCAGGGGTAAAGGGCATTACACATGTAAAACTGAAAGGCATAAAATAGGCAAACCCCCACTCTCGTTGCCACCTACTGCAATGTAGAAACGAGTTACAGTCTTTGACAGCAGTCGGTGTAGGCTCTGTCAACAGAGTTCTCTCTAGGGTGAGTGGGCCAGCGACTGGCCATGTTCAGTCTCAGTAGTGTGTTCTTTCCAATCCCCAGGCTACTTCAGCTTCGAGAGTAAGGCTGCAAGAACAAGCAAAGTGCGTGTAAGTACTGGGTAACATCGGTTTAATCCCACTCACGCCAACAGTGTAGGGAGTTCATACGTTCCTTCAGAATTGGAATCACAAGTGTCGGGCAAAACTGTTAGTCAGCGCAATATGCCAGCCAGTGTGCAGTCGGAGGGAGAAGAGGGCGCCATCTTGGACCATCACCCTTTTTATAGCCTGGTCCCGCCCATGGCTGAAGTTACGAATTGCTTCAGCTGGGCTGGCACGGGAGTGGAGAGAGACAGAGAGAGAGAGAGAGAGAGAGAGAGCAACCAAAAGATACTCACTGACGAAACCCCACAGCCCATGTTCCACACACTAACACTGCAATAAAACATTCAATTTCTACACCCTCCACTTAATCTTAGAACCGTCCATTTTTTACATTCTCTTCTGTTTGTGGGAGTGGTCGATGTCTGTGCCTGCTGCCTGGATGTGGCTCCTTCCCTAGGTTGGCTGACTGACTTTGTCTCCATGCCCTGCTGTCCCTGGCCCTGCTTTCCCCGCATGGCCCTGCTCCTGTGCTCTCCACAGCCACTAGTCTTGCAACATTCATGCATATATAAAATTATTTTCCTTATTTATTTTGTTAAGTGCTGATACCCCACTCCCCTCCTGGAATCACAACCTTATCGTGGTGGAGGGGTTTCTGAGCCCCTGTGATCCTAGGAGCTGTGGTGCCTGGAGCATGCAGCTCCTGGTAGGGTCACCAAAGGCAGAGAGGTCTCAGGTGACGGGCCAGACAAAAAGTGATTCTTAAAGCCCTTATGAATAGCACCCACAGAGAAACAGGCATCTCGCCCAGAATAGGGAAACTGGGGCCCCCTCCTGGAGCCAGGCCTGGGAGGGGAGCTCGTAGGTGAGCACCAGGTGGCTGGACTTGCTACGAGGTCCGACCGGGCTCAGCCTGAATGAGCCACGTGGGGCCGCCCTCTCGTGGGCCTACCACCTGCAAGGGGAGAAATAGGAGCCGGGTGCGTGCCACACGGTACAGAAACTGGCTTTTGGTATGTGGAATGTCACCTCTCTGGGGGGGAAGGAGCTGGAACTTGTGCTGGAGGTGGAGTGATACCAACTAGATATAGTTGGGCTCACTTCTACACACAGCCTTGGTTCTGGAACCAAACTCCTGGATGGGGGCTGGACTCTATCCTTCTCTGGAGTTGCCTGGAGCGAGAGGCAATGAGTCGGTGTGGGGTTACTTGTTAGCTGTGTTGTCCCGGTAAACAAAAGGGTCGCCTCACTGCGACTTCAGGTTGCAGAGGGGAAATCTCTGACTGCCGCGATGGCGTACGCGCTGAACGGCAGCTCAGAGTACCCAGCCTTCCTAGAGACTCTAGAAAGTGTCCTAGTGAAGACACCATCTGGGGACTCTGTAGTTCTACTGGGAGACTTCAGTGCTCTTGTTGGCAATGATGGAGAGACTTGGAGGGGAGGAACGGCTTACCCGATCTGAACTCAAGTGGTGCTTTGTTGTTAGACTTCTGTGCAAGCCATGGATTGTCCATAACGAACACCATGTTAGAGCATAAAGAAGCTCATAAGTATACCTGGAACCAGAGCTCCTTAGGCCAGCGGTCGATGATCGACTTTGTAGTTGTCTCATCACCTGGACACTCAGGTGGAGAGAGGGGCAGAGCTGTCAACTGATCACCACCTGGTGGTGCGTTGGATCAGATGGCAGGGGAGGCTGCCGGACAGACCTGGTAAACCCAAGAGCATAGTGAGGGTAAACTGGGAATGTCTGGCTAAGGACACTGTCCAGAAGGTCTTCATCTGAGACCTCCGAAGGAGCTTCTCCCTGATCCCGAGGGAGGCAGGGGACATGGAGTCTGAATAGACCCTGTTCAAAGCCTCCATTGCTGAAGCGGCAGCTTTGAGCTGTGGCGAGACAGTCATCGGTGCCTGACGCGGTTGCAACCCAAGGACCTGGTGGTGGACGCTACCGGTGAGGGAAGCAGGAGGCCTTCCAGGCTTGGCTAGCTGGGGGACTCCGGAATTGGCCGAGAGGTACCGGCACGCGAAAAGGGATGCAGCGATGGTGGTCATGGAAGCAAAAACTCAGGTATGGGAGGAGTTTGGGGAGACCATGGAAAAGGACTTTCAGTTGGCCTCAGAGAGGTTCTGGAAAACCATCAGGCGACTCAGGAGGGGTAGCAGGGCATCGTCCAGGCTGTTCTCAGCAGGGACAGGGAGGTTCTGACCTTGACTGAGGATGGAGTCAGACATTGGAAGGAACACTTTGAGGAGCTCCTAAATCTGACCGACACGCCCTCCACAGAAGAGGCAGGGCTGGAAGATTCGAGGGGGTCATCACCCATCTCTCTGGCAGAGGTCACTGAGGCAGTAAGGAAACCCCAGAGTGGCAAGGCGCCAGGAGATCCACCCAGAAATGCTGAAGGCTTTGGATGTTGCTGAGCTGTCATGGTTGACATGTCTCTCCAATGTTGCATGGAGGTCAGTGACAGTGCCTGCGGAGTGGCAGACGGGGGTGGTGGTTCCCATTTTTAAAAGGGGGACTGGAGAGTGTGCTCCAAATATTGCAGTATCACACTGCTTAGCCTCCCTGGGCAAGCCTACTCCAGGGTACTGGAAAGGAGACTCTGGCCAATTGTTGAACCTCGGATCCAGGAGGAACAATGTGGATTCTTTTCTGGCCGTGGAACAGCGGACCAGCGGACCAGCTCTTCACCCTTGCACAGATACTGGAGGGATCATGGGAGTTTGCCAATCTAGTCTACATGTGTTTTGTGGATCTGGAGAAGGCTTACAACCGTGTTCCCTGGGGAGTCCTGTGGGGGGTGCTGTGGGAGTATGGGGTGCCAGGTTCGCTGTTGCGAGCCATTCCGTCCCTGTATAACCACTGTGAGAGCTGTGTCCATATTCTCGGCGCAAAGTCAAGCTCCTTCCCAGTGAGTATTGGACTCCATCAGGGCTTTACCTTGTCTCCAATTCTGATCTTGATTTTCATGGACAGGATTTCAAGGTGCAGTGGGGGTGAGAAGGGTGTCCAGTACAGTGGCCTCAGGATTGCATCTCTGCTTTTTGCAGATGATGTGGTTTTGTTGGCCACATCAAACTGTGAAGTCCAGCACGCATTGGAGTGGTTTGCAGCTGAGAGTGAAGCGGTCAGGATGAGGATCAGCACCTGGTTGTGTCCCATTCGTTCGAGCATGAGCATCTTCATTGTCACCTTGACGGCTGCTGTGGCTTCGTGGCTTGTCTTCTTCCTGTGCTGCTGTGGCTGTGTTTTGTTATTCTTTGTCTGCTAGTGTATTTTCATTATCGCTGTGTTGTTTGCAATTTGCCCACTGGGTCAGCACCTATTGCACACCTGGCTGGCCAAGAAGGGGTCTCCTCTCTCTGTGGTCCTTTGCTAGATTTCTTCTATTTTTCCCTAGAGTTTTGTCTTATGAGGATTAAGTCGGGGGGTGCGGCCCTGCTCTGGTTGTTGTAATCTTGTGGGCATGTAAAGCCCTTTGAGACTGTAAACAGTGATATTGGACTTTAAATCAACTTAACTAGAAACTTGGTTTGTAAGAGAACTTTGGGGAAGTGGATGGGATCTGGTTTAACATCTCCATAAAAGGCTTGAGCTTCTCCTGAGTGTATTAATCTTCAGGTACAAACTTTACACATAACATTTACAAAAGTCATTTTTAAAGATTGCAGTCACCTGAGAGGAATTTTAACCACTGACCATTTTCAAAATGAGACATATTTATTCATACAAATTTGATAAACATATCAATATTTCCATCATTCAGTTTGGAATCATAACACACAAGATACTTTAAATGTAACATGACACATACAATTTGGTTTGGTGGAGTTAGCAAAGTGTGGCAATAAAGCAGCAATGAAATGACATAGAAAAGCATATAACAGATACTTTTCTTTTCCTCCCTTTTTCGTTGTTATAATTAGTCATTTTTATGTGCATGATTCATCATTCATCTTGTGATTAACTACTTTAAAATCAAGGATATATAACAGTATTGTGAGAGTAATGAAGGCAGCAGTGAAATAAAATAGAAATGGGTATTAATCTCTGCCAGGGCATGTCATGTGTGTTGGTGCCCTATTGTCCTCTACCACCACATATCCTTGTCTGCTAAACTCCAAGTTCTGCCAGTTTAGCATGTTGCCAGGTGGGAAGGACATATAGTCTGTATACTTCATCACCTCACAGGGGGATAGAATACGGTCCCACATGTGCACATCAGAGAGCTGACCCACAAAACAGTCATAAGTATGGAATCCGCCACCATAGGAGTCCTGATCCTGACCCAGTATGATACTGGGAGTACCAATGATAGAACCTCCTGGATGAAGAGCCTTTCTGGAACTAGCTTCTCCATTTACCCATAGTTGAGACAAACCCGTGGAGGAGTCCCAGGTGACACAAAGTGAATTCCAGTGAATCAACTTGTCAGGCAAGCCATAGAAATCAACACCAGTATCAGCCAAATACAGCTGGTAGTGTCCCTGACTGCGTCTGAACAGCACAAAACCATCGGCATGAGAACGAGTGGCTAAGGAGAAGAGAGTCTGTGAGTTACTGAGGTCTGTGAAGAACCTCAGACACACAGTGACACTGAAGAGGATTTTTTCAACATCTGGAGTCAGTGTCGTGTAGTCTGTGGCAGACACACGAGGGAAGGTGAAGACCTTGCCAGAAAGATCTATAGAAGAAATTTTATTAAAATCATGAATTATGTGGGTAAAGCAATCACAATGTTATTATTCAGTAAATTCAATACTAAATAATAACAAGAGTAACACCAAAAACATTTAAAATCGTATATTTGTTACATGGAAAATTGTTTCCTGTGTTACCAAATCACACTAAAGTGATTAAGCAGAATTTACCAGGATTAACCAAATATGTATTTGTGTGTGTGTGTGTGTGTGTGTGTGTGTGTGTGTGTGTATACACACACACACACACATACATACACATACATACATACATACATACATACATATACACATAAACATGTGTGTGTGTGTGTATGTGTGTACGTATGTATCTAGCCAACAGTTTGTAATGGATCAGCACATCTAAAATTATCATAACATTTCTTTCATTTTGCTATTTTGTTTATTAATATATTGCTGCTTGGTTTTGAGCACCATTCTAGTTTTGGATTACAGCCTATACATGACCCTATGACCCTGAGGATAGTATAGAAATCATCATGGTAATCATTAAATACAGACTACAATTGACAAGTGATGCAAATAAACAAACAAAAAGCAAACAGGGAAGTCATCTGATTTTGTCCGTTGTAAATGACATACCATTTATTAGAAACTATCAGTGTGGAAACATATGTTGCACATACATAATTATGTGTTTAGTGGCCTCACAGCAGATAAGTCCTCAAAGATTCCACTCACAGCAAGTTTACTCATGAAACACAGCCAATCATTTCTTAAATGACTCATTACATTGGATGTTTAGAATAGTATAAATATCTACATTTTTGTAGAATTTACAACATGTTAGACTTAAGTGTTTACTTTAGTGAGTGTACCAAGATGTGTCGTGATTCAGCTATAATATTTATTAACAAAGTTCATACCCCTTCTCTCAGCTGCACAGATGGAAAACAGAGTGAGGAAAAATGCAAGTGTCCTCATTCTCCCTGCTGTTTCATGCAACCAAAGATACAAATGCTTTTCTCTAGCCAGTCACCGTGAGTCCAGAATAGTCCCACATCTTAGCTTCTGTATTTATATGGACCAGTTGTTACTGTTTATCTAAATCTGTTATCAGCTATTATCTCAAATGCTCATGAGATTTCATAAGCATGTGCAGTGAATCCAAACACATTGTTTTCAGAATCACATGCTCATTCATAACTTGAGTCTGATTGAGACATAATAACATTTTCTTGAACCTCACAGGAGGCCACCAAGTATTTCATCTATGGTGTAGAATGCTTTTCAGACTGGTGACATGATCCACAGTAACAATAAACCAGAGATAAGCACTCACATGTTGTTGTTAAATAGTAGGGTTTACAGGGAAGATCACTGAATGAGGCTACAAAGAGTCCAAAACAATATCTGACATTATTTAAGTATTGACATTATTTTATTTTGCAAAAACAAATTTACTGATAAACGAGGACCCTCACTGTCATAAACTCTTCTACGTTTTTACATTTTCAAAAGTTCATTGCCATAAACCTTAACATTACAGTGCCACAGTCATTTAAATAGTAAGAATTTACAAAGGTGAATAACATGACCAGCCAGCTGATACACAAATTTGTAGTATGTGGATTAGAATTGCATTCGCTTGTTTGGTTATTTGTTTATTTTTAGCTTTTATATCTTTTCAGAAATGTTCTTGCATAGTAATGATGTTTGCAGTAATGACACCTGCGATGTGGTGAAACTGTTTCTCTTTGAACTCTTTAAATTTTCCATCATTTCTGGTGTTTGTTACAATATAGAGTCATTTTCTCTGGTACATATAAAGACATTACCAAGAATACTGCAAAACTGAACTGCTCAAAGAAGTGTCGGATCACTCATCCAAAAACAGGTGCATTTTGCACCAGACTGTCATGGAAAATTCCTTATCAACTGGTAGCGTCACTTCACCTCTGTACTTGCAAGGAACCATTGTCAATAATTAAATCAATCTTCAAAGGATCTTGACCTACATCTTGACCCACATCTTGAGGCAACACATATTGCTCATAATTGCTTTATTATGACCATTTTTGAAAGGTGGTTGATACTGTAATCTCCATATTTGTGTGTTCACATATGAATTGCCAGGTAATATTTGTTGGGAAAGGTCATGACACACCAGAAGGCTTCACACAGCACACCAGTCTGCCTTTAGCTGTGCATGTGTCTTCATTTTGTGTTTTTAAACTTTTGTTGTTCTGTTTTGTCTAGTCTTAGATTATTTACTAGTGAGCTGTTGCATGCTTTTTTTCTTGTACTCAGTGCTCTCATCGCCATGACGCAGGATTCAGTTACCAACTGGAGGGCTAATCCTTAACAATATTTCTTATAGATTCATTTGGTGGTGACTTTCTATTGCTAACAGTACTGAAATTTTCTCTTGATTATCCATATCTAACTTAAATTAAAACTTTGAAAACATAAGGAAATGTACAGTAACACTGACTTAATTTGTTCATGAATTCAATATGTTCTCTGTGGATACAGAAAGTAATAGAACTTAAACTGCGATCATTAGTGACATTCTCAAACTGATTTGCAAAATCAGCACTGATGAGCATAAATAAAAATGCAAGCATTCTGATCTTTCCCTCCTTTGTGGTAATGGTTAACACAATGATGGTAATGATGATGATGTTGCAATGACTAACAAAAAGAAGAATGGTGCCAGTATTGTGCTTGTGCTCTGATCTGTAGATGTTTTCACACATACACCTTAACCCAGAGTTGGGCCAGAGCCATAGATGACACTGAAGAGCATTTTTTTCAGCATCTGGAGTTGGTGTCATACAGTCTGTGACAGACACACAGGGGGAATGTAAACACTTTTCCTTCAGTAAAAAAGATCAGTAAAGAAAAAAATACAGACAAATCTCAGAGAACCTGCGAAGTGTTTTAACATTTAAGTTGTCAGTTTGGTCAGACAACCACATTAGATGCTCTGAATTGAAAGAGAAATCAGTGTTTTGAAGATTAAAACTGAAATTGTTATATGCTTACAAGTTCACTATGTAAGCATATACATAGTGTTTCCTTTGTTTCACCCTGTTAGTTTAAGCACTGGTTCCATCTGTTTTCCGTTAGTTTAGTCTTGTACTGTTTTGTATAAATTCTACTGGTTTTCCCTTTGTTCTTTGTGTGAAAGAGCTGCATTGTCGGTTCATACCTTTTTCCAAATTAGGGGTAGTCAACATTCATCCTAAAGAACTGCTGTGCATGGAGCACTCTGCCCTGGCCCTAAGTTTGTAAACTCAACACCTGAAAATGCTTTACTATATAGATACAAATATTTAATCAAAAGGCTGGGAGGAAATACTTCAGGAATATTGCTCCTGAAGCAGAGTAATGTCTAACTGTGTGTAGCAAGTAGAGCGGAAGAAGGAAGTTTGTTTAACTGTTCTTGAAAGCTTTGGGTGTTCACCACGCCACCTAAGGGAATCTCACCCTCAGGAAATTACTAAAAGGTTTAACTTCCTTAAACCCGAAAAGGTCACAGGTTCAAAACCACTCAAGACTCCACAAATAATATACGTCTTTTAATCACAATTTGATGTAAAACACAGACAGGTGACCCCACCCATTGCCAGGGCAATACACTGGCAACAACTGGGGTAAAAACAGACCACGTTAACAGGCAATACATGCAGTGCATTGGTGTGGTAACATATTGCTGATGACAGCAAACGAAGCCAGGTACAGGGCTTGGGGCTTACTCCAGCAGAAGGGGCTGATGGAGACGGGGAGGGATCCTGATGCTGCGTACCACATGTGAATACCCACCACAATCCAAATCACCCCAAGTGCTCTACAATGAGCGACCAGTGAAAGGAATCCACCACCTGAAGATCCGCCTGCCACCCGGATAGGCCCAACAGTTCCTGTCCAGCTGAGGAAAACACACAAAACAATTAACAGTGTGGGGAAAGCAACCAAAAACTGATAGTATTCAATTCCCTGTTTAATAGGGCAGCAACTTTGCTAGCCAGAATGGTCACCAGCGTTGCTTTCCAGTTGCCCCAACACCGCACGATATAATGGTACATTTAACAGAGTCCAACCCAAATACTCATACCAAAACAATAAAGTAATACAAAACGGTAATACAAAAACAATAAGACCTTGAAGGGACAAACACGCTCAATCTTGAAGACAAACAACCAACAAAACTCAAAGGAAAATGAACACAGCCAAACACAAAATAATCAACAATAAAACCAAGCCAAATGTAGAAATGTAGAGATGTGGAGACACAGAGACAAAAACAACAGCACTGCCAAGGATTGGAGGCTGGGAAAGGCCACCCACTGTCGTGCGCATCAGAGCCTACAGTTTCCGGGGTATAGAGATGCTGCTTCCCAACCAACGACAGAATAAGAGCCGCAAATACCACAGCCCAATCAACATTAATAGCAAAACAAAACTAAAAAAAGAATTGTATTATCTAAAAACAAATGGAAGCCAAAGAAAATATGACAATAAAACAAACCAGCATACCTTGAACAAAAGTGAAGCTGCTTTGAGCAAGGCTCAGAAAGGAGCACAACCCCGCATCTACAGCAAAGAGATGAGCCCACTACACCTAGAATCACTGGAAACACCAGTCGTAGGGAAACACGATAACTCAACCGGCCAAGCCAAACTGTGCAACGCACCAGTAACACCGACGCCAGGTTCCCAAACAGAGGTAAGGAGTGATAGAAAACATCTCTCCAAATAACAGTCCCTGGCCTAGATATAACATTGCAAGGGTACTGCCAAATAACTAAGGTGTCCACTAATCAGCACATCCAGCCGAAGACAATTAAGTGAACAAGCGGAGAGAGGGAAAACCTAACCTGCTACATGTGTCATAAGGTACTGCACATGTGTGATAGAAAGTCTCCAAACAATCCGAAGGGGAAGTAAAGCTGTAACTTTGCCTCTTATCCGTCTTCTGTTTTCACAGGTTTGTAAGAGAACTTTGGCAAAGTGGATGGGATCTGGTTGAACATCTCCACAAAAAGCTTGGGTTCGTAAGCTTCTCTTCAGTGCATTAATCTTTTACACCTTCAATTTGCAAAAGCCATTTTTAAAGATTGCAATCACCTGAGAAGAATTTTAACCACTGACCATTTTCAAAATGAGACATTTATTCATATAAATGTAATAAACATATCAGTATTTCCATCATTCAGTTTGGAATTATAATACATAAGATACTTTAAATGTGAGATGACATAAAATTTGGTACACTTTTCCTGCAAACTCTATAAAATAAATATATACCTCATAAATATATGCTCCAAACACTGAGCAGTAGTGATATTTATTTGACTAAGCCACGCTGCTTTGAATCTAGTTCACTATTTGGCATGAAATGATGATATGAAATGTATTAAGCTGGACTACTATATCTGCTTGTTACAGCTGTCTGTTTATTTACTTACAGAGTCACTCTGGACAGCAAAGGAGCATACCTTAAAGTTAATATAGGTATTTGTTTTCACTTGGATTCACACTGTTCATTGTCTACACCTGTTCATTATTATCTATGTTGCAAACAATGTAAAAGTGATGCATCATATCCATAAGGACCCTCATAGACAACAACAGGAAAAATTGTTCTTAAAATAAGAATTGAATAAGACATAAGAAATCCAGTTTAAACTAGCAGTTCAAACAATGATAATAAAAAAAATCCATCCAGTTTAAACTAGCACATCAAATAATGATAATAAAAAAAAAATCCAACCTTGTCTTACAGCTGTTGTACCAACCGAAAGAGTTAATATTATGGTAAGAATCCTCATTTCTCCTCTGAACATTAATGTGCAGTGAAAAGCGATCAATACAATGTCAGCCCTTTGTGAAACACCACATGACTCTAAAACACGTGAATGCTTGTCTATAATTTTAGTAAAGTATCAAGTCACATGATCATAACAGTTGCTTATCACCATAAGAAGTAAAAGCATGACCTCTGAATGAGCTTGAGACTGCGTATTAAAAAAAAAAAGTAGTTTGGCTGTGTATGAAAGTCTCTGCCTCAACTGTGAACTAGCACCACCTATGTCAGCAAACCTAGCTCTTGATTACACTTCAGTAAATTCAATGATGGCATACTGGTACCACCTTTTAAACAATAGCATAATATAACATAGTAACAACATACTCGACACTATTTTGTAATTTTGGTTTGATTGGTTATTTGACTGACTTTGGGCTGATTGAAGAAAATAACACTGTCTTACAAAGTTCTTAGTCAACTGGGCAAACACAGAGAAATGTACAGAATTTACAAAAATGCAAGATACAGGTAAAACAAAGGAAACACCAACATAAATTCTCTGTTGTGCTATCATAAGCTACCAGAACAACTTCACCTGTTGAGCCTATACATGGCAGGAGCTCTATTAAGGTTATTTGGTGTATGATCTATTCCTTCATTTTGTGTTCTTGCTGTGGATGGTGGTGGAATACATCAAATGTGCCTGAAGATTATCTTCTCAAAAGTGTTCATCTGGATTGAGATTTGTTTACTTACATGGCCATGTCATATGGTTTACATGGTTCTCATGATCATCAAACTATTCAGTGATCACTCGTGTTTAGTGGACAGGGGCACTGTCAATCTGGAAAACACCTTCTCCATCAGGATACAAATACATTGCCATAGGATACAGGTGAGCACTCAAAATGCCTGTGATTTTATTGACATTTGTCTTGTCATCTACGTGGTTTAGGGAAACTAAACCATTCCAGAGGACTGCACTTCAGGCCATGACTGAGCTGTTAGAAACACTGACCACTAGGAAAACCACTGAGACGGGTAGGTTAGTTTTGGTGTGAACTGCACATGGGCTCTCTTACTTACTGGAAGAAAAGCGGAGAATGGCTCACCTGACAACATTTTCCAAATGCTCTTTAGACTCCAGCTTGTGTTCTCTGTGCTGCTTTACTGATAAATGTGAGTTTTAGGTATAATAAAGTGTAACACTTTCCAAAATATCCCATATTTCCAAAAGAAAGTCATATGTGATGTTAAATGTGCATATACCATTTACTATTTGGCAGTTTTTGGTTTGATGTTATTTCTTTCCACAAACTACATGAACTAAAAACTTTGAGCATGTTTGTAATTTTTGAGCATGTTTGTAATTTTTCAGATGTCATACCGTTCTGTGATGTTTGGATGTTGCCGCAAAATTTATTTTACATACATTCACATGACTTTGACTTTGATTTCCTTGTTTATCAATTTAATTTTTGTAACAAACATACATAGAAAACAATGAACATCATGTATAAAGGAAACATAATATTACTTGGACATTAAAACAAGAGCATCTTTAATTTCAGTTTGCAATATATCAAACACAGAGGGAGTGTAATGTGTGTATATATATATATATATATATATATATATATATATATATATATATATATATATATATATATATGAAAGTCCAGCACAGTTTCAAAAAACAAAGAATAAAACATATGAAGCACTACACACAGAACAGTTTAATAAATACTGGCACTGATTTCAACATAGATTTTTTGCTTTTTAAGAAGAGCAAGGTTCACTCGCTTGTGACTTTATTCAAATTATGTCATGCCTTTAAATTTGAGTTAGAGGCTCAAACATTAGTCACATTATCAGTAACAACATACCCATATTTGGTGAACTCCAAAGAGCCCCAGTCAAGTACATTGCCTCCCGAAAATGGCAGGCCAGAGTCAAAAAACTGAATCTCACTGTCAGGGAGAACATAGTCCCACATTTGAACATCAGTGAGCATCCCAACAAATGAGTCTGTGTCTTTAAAACCTCCACCGTATGAGTCCTGATCTTGACCTAAAATAATGATGGGAATACCGGCTAAAGATGTCCCGGCACGGAGCCCTTTTTTTGCAGTATGTCTTCCATTTATCCAAAACTGATGTAGCCCAGTATCAGAGCTCCTGGTAGCACACACTGAATTCCAAGCATCCAGCCTATCAGCAGAAACTGAAAAGGATAAGAATTCCGAACCGTACCATACTTGGTAAACATCCTGCTTTTCCCTCCAAAGTAACAAGCCATTGGGTTGTGTTGGAAGGGCCAGAGAAAAGAGAGTTTGACTACGGTTCAAATCAGAGAAGAAACGCAGACACACTGTCACAGAGGTGAAGGTCTTGGTCACACTGGGGGTCAGTCTGACATAAGCTGTGTTGGACTCTCGTGGGAAGACAAACATTTTCCCTGAAAGATCTTTAAAAAAAAAAAAGTTCACAGATGTTACAATTAGCAAACAAATTTTGTTTATAGATTTCATGTTCACACGTTTTGGGCGGCAGCCGGTAAAGAAACAGGTAAAATGATGCTAAAGTAACTTTTGTTCTCTTTGAAGTTAACGGTTAGGTTTACCTTGTTGCTCTGCAAGAGAGACCGCGATGAACGTGAATAAAAGCCAAAGTTTTCTCATCTTGCTCTCTTTTACACTGCTCCCAATACAGACTAACCAGGATACAATGAAAGTCTTACTCAGACACAGTCTTTTTATAGGTATCTCACAATTTCCTTCTCACTTTTTTGAAGTGAATTATTAATCTACCCTGACGGGAAATCTGTCAGTAGGAATTACTCATATTACTCCTTCACACCATAGTACAGTCATCTCTGGGACAAATAGAGTTAATAACAGGATATTTACAGAGGCAGTTATTATGCACTTCCCTCTATTAGGAACTGCAGGGAATATGATCCTAGTTAACTGCTCCCACTGTGATTGTGTCCCTGTGATGTGATAGGCAGGCTGGTTAAACAGTAATACAGTCAATACAGGTGGATGGTATCAGGTAGATGTGTTTATTAGAACGAGCTGTAACAAATGATTTTCCAGGGGAATTCACGTGAAGCCATGGATCAAGTAAATAATTACCGGGATGTTTACAGATCACTAAGGAAGTGTGGAGATATTCCTGTAAGTGCTGATTACATTCTTTTCCTGTACTGAAGATATGATAAGTGGATCAGTAAAACAAGGAAATAAGCACACACACATAAGCAGAGTTATAACAGACTTATTCTGGGCTACGCTTTAATTGCAAATGTTCACTTATCTAAATGGAAACAATGACACAGCCCTTCCTGACACATAAAAATTATGGATTTACGTGAATTTTTGTACAAAACAGCAGCAGTATATTTCACTGGAAAAAAACAGAAGATATGTTTTCCCACTGATAGGGTCATACTTAATGCACTTGAAACCATTTTCCAGTTTCCTTTTGGAAAAAAAGAAAGAATGTAGTACATCATGTAGGTCACTTATGTATGCCAACTGATGCTATTTCAGACAGCATACCATTCAACTGTTCTAAGAGTTTTTGTATTCTTGGGCAGTTCATCCCAACATTGACAGTGAAACAGTGCACCTTTCTAAATATTACAATGTGTTCACCTTTCTGGACAATTGAGCTGAGACCACTCTCTCATCTACATGCTAATTGTTGGCATGGTAAGATTTTTCTACAAGACAGCAACTCGACGGGTTGCTTGGAGAGGAGAGAAAGCAATCATTTTCATCATGTTAGCAGTATATTTAATGTAAGAGTTAACGTATAACACTCTTATAATAGGTTGTGCTTGTGGTTTAAGACATATTTCCTCTCATTTTTGTATACTCTACATTCAAGTCTTAACTCCAAGCACACTGTTCTAAACGAAAATATGCTGTATACTAAAGACATTTGACCATGAGCAACTGTCACGCTGGTGGTGTGGTGCAGGACCCAAGTGCAAGACACGATGGTTGAAGGTGACCAAACAGAAGACTTTACTTAAAATGAAGATCAAACTACACGTGCAGAACAGAAACAAAAGCCAATAACAAAAAGGTGCAGCGTAACAGTGTGCACTAAAACACAAACAACGATAGACAATGGACAAGGAAAACACTAGGACTTAAATAGAGGGAGAACTAAACAGGGCAACACAGGATTGGTAGAAATTAACAAGGTTAATAATTGGGACAAACGGGAACAGGTGAGGGGCGGAGACAGACAGAACAGGCGCACAAAGACATGTCAAAACTAAAAGTCCAAAATGGAGGTGCAGGTTGTGACAGCAACAAAGTACTGATCAATTGTTGTGGAGTGATTGTTTCTGAGACTTTGCAGTATAGTTTTTAAAAAGCAAATAGTTGAATAAATATCTTAAAGGAATATTACATTGACTCATCAGGTACCAAAGGTACTCATCAAAGTGTTGCATCCAGGATTGAGCACCCCAGATGGACGGATTTCCTGGCACTGAATATGGACAATGGATCAGCAAAGATGAGAGCAAACCGTTTTTGTGGTAAGATTTGCAAGATCCTGAGAGGTCTGAGGATCCACCAGAGCAAGATGGGCTGCACAAGCAGAAAGCAAGTGGAGCAATGCACAGGGTCAGTGCCCAGCACTGCACCTGGTGAGAAGGAGGAGGAGCAGGGCTCAGAGTCACCCCACAGTGTCCCGAACCTCCGAGCTCCACATGATCCACCTAGCAGATGATTTGAACATCGCCGGGTCTTGTGGCCTGCCGCACACAAGGAGACTGAGTGGCACCAGTTTGATGAGGACATTAATGCTGCCCTAGAAGCATAATCAAAGGGGGAAGAGGACCAGTGACTCCAGTTGATGTGTACTTTGATCATCAGCATCGGCGCTGAAAGATTTGGCATCAAACAACCAAAAGCTAATACCAACATAGCCAAGCCAAACTGGCACAAGGTCAAGATCACACAGCTAAGGAAAGAGCTGAAGTCTCTAAAACACCAGTACAGGAAAGCGAGAGAGGAGGACAGACCAGCCCTTGCAGAGCTTTGGTACATCCTGAGGCAGAAGCTGATCTCCCTGAGTGGCACAGGAGAAGGGGCAGGGAGAGGGCCTGCAAGTGCACTGCCTTTATTGCGAATCCTTTTGGGTTCACTAAAGGGCTGCTTGGGCAGAAGCGGAGTGGGACCTTTGCATGCCCCGAAGAAGACATCAACCAACACCTCAGTGACACTTACAGCAACAGTGGGAGGGAGGAAGACCTGGCCTAATGTGCTAATTACACCACCCAAACCCTCCATCCTGTTTAAAATCAAGGAGTCCACCCTGACAGAAGTCAGAGATACAGTCAGAGCAGCACGGACTAGCCATGCAAAGTGTATAAGCACTGCCTGAGACCCCTGGAGAGACTATGGAGGCTCATCAGGGTAGTATGGCAGAGGGGGAAGGTAGCCAAGCAGTGGAGACATGCAGACAGGTGTCTAGATACCAATGGAGGAGAATGCAAGTGACATCACGCAGTTCCACACCATCTCCCTGCTCAGTGTCTTTTTCAAGATTCTTGCTAACTGCCAGACAGTGCAACTCCTGTGGAATCACCACACTGACATCATAGTGCAGAAGGGAGGAGTCCCAGGTGTGCCGGGCTGTATAGAGCACACAGGAGTGGTTACCCAGTTGATCCGCAAGGCAAGGGAGAATAGAAGAGATCTGGCAGTCGTTTGGCTGGACCTTGCCAACGCTTATGGATCTATTCCACACAAACTTGTCAAACTTGTGGCATCAACGATTATATAATACTATGCTTCAGAGAGAATCAAAGACCTCATACTACTACAATATTTTCAGTTTGAGATTCACCCCCGGGACAACAACATCCGCATGGCATCGCCTAGAGCAGGGGTCTGCCACCTTTATTATCAAAAGAGCCATATTTGCCTGCTCTCCCACCAAATAAAATTCATCTGGAGCCACAAATCCCATTTGACCCTTAATATAAAGATAAAATAGTTTATAGAATTTTATATATAGTTATACTCTATATACAATAAACTATCATTTATAATGCATTTATGAAATTGTAGAAATACAATACAGCATTATATTTTTTGTTGTTTGCTAATTTCTCACCACATATCAAGCATACAGGTAAGCCAGGTTCATTGGCAGTGAAAGCAAATGAATCTGTCCATGCAGAATTAAACACTCTATTTTCCTCTGACACTTTTCTCATCTTGGATTTATCCATGATAGCTTACCAAGGGCGGAAGTCAGAACTGCATATTAGCCACCTGTGGGTAAAAGCACCCAGAAGTGTGTCTACACAGGATGTGATGCATACTTTAGTGGATGAAATATAAAAACTTTTTTTTTAATTTCCAAAGAAATTATGAAGTGTTCCCTATGAAAAGATTAACCACTGCACAACAAAAATGAATAAACATATAACAAAAATAACCATTATTTATTTCCGTATCATCTTTGGTCAAAGCTGCAGAGAGCCATTGCAGAGGGACTAAAGAGCCGCATGTGGGGTTGCCAACCTCTGGTCTAGAGAAAGGCATTATCACTGCTTGTACCATATCAGTGTCCTTGTTTGGCTTGGCGATGAACATGCTTGTAAAGTCAGCAGAGGTAGAATGTAGGGGCCCCCTGTCCAGATCTATATTGCGTCAACCTCCAATCAAAGCCTTCGTGGACGACCTGGCTGTCACAGCAACATCAGCACCAGGATGCTGATGGTTTCTCCAAGGGCTGGAAAGGCTCATCGCATGGGCGAGAATGAGCTTCAAACCAGCCAAACCAGGTCCCTGGTCCTGAGGAAGGGAAGAGTGGTTGATAAGAACCGCTTTCTTTGGGAGGAGTCCAAATTCCATCGGCGTCTGAGAAGCTTGTGAAGATCCAGGGGAAGATCTTCGACTGCACCCTGAGAGACACTGCAGCAGTCCAGTCAAGTAGTAGTCAAGTTTAAGGCATGGATTTATCAACCTGGTATCCTGCCAAGACTGCTCTGGCCACTGCTGATATATGAAGTTCCAATGACCATCATCAAGAGCTTCAAGTGAAACATCAGCCAGTTCCTCTACAGGTGGCTGGGCCTACTAAGGAGCCTAAGCAGCATTGCCCTGTATGTGCACATCAACAAGCTGCAGTTTCCTTTTACTCACCTGACAGAGGAATTTAAGGTCACCAGAGTTAGAGAGGTGAGGCTTTATAGAGACTCAACCGACAACAGTGTCTCCTCTGCAGGCATCAAGGTTAGAACTGGGAGGAAGTAGCGGGCACAGGAGGCAGTCAAACAGGCAGAGGCGAGGCTAAGACATGGCATCCTGGCAGGTGGCAGCCGGACGAGCCGGGTTTGGTAGCTGTACAAGACCTCGCTATGACAAAGCTCAGGGTAGAGAGAGATGTCAGCTGATCCAGGGAGAAATCCGTATAGAGGTGGAAGAGGAATGCTGGAGTAGGACAGTGGCTATGCACAAGCAGGGAGCTTGGACTAACTGGAACCATACAACTGCCCATGAGATCACCTGGGCAGAACTTTGGAAGTCAGAACCAGCTAGACTCAAGTTTCTGATCCATTCAGTGTATGATGTCCTTCCAAGCCCATCTAACCTGTATTGCTGGGGTCTGGCCAGTACCCCAGCATGCCCACTGTGCCTAGCAAGAGGTTCCTTGGAGCAAATCTTGAGCTGTAGTCTGAAAGCCCTGGGAGAGAGGATGTGGAGGTGGCGCCATGACCAGGTGCTGAAGGCACTAGCTGACACCATCTGCACTGGAATCCAACAGAGCAAACATCAGCTCCCAACAAGGCACAACATTGCCTTTGTCAGGGCGGGAGAAAAAGATCAGGTGGAGCTCAGGGCCTCAGCTGGGCTGCTAGCCTCAGCTCATGACTGGCAGCTGAAAGTGGACCTAGGCAAGCAGCTGAAGTTCCCTGAGCACACTGCGAGGACAACACTCAGGCCAGATTTGGTCCTAACATCTGAGGGTTCTAAGCAAGTGGTCTTGTTGGAACTCACTGTCCCCTGGGAAGACTGGATTGAGGAGGCCCACAAGTGTAAGAAGGCCAAACCTCGAACTGGTAGAGGAATGTAGAAGGCATGGGTGGAAGGGGGAGGGGTGTCACAATTCCAAACGGACACATCTGTGATGTACCATTTGAGCCAGCAGAAGGAGAGATAAATAACCACATTTTTTGTCAAGATCAGTGTGTTAATCTTCAAATGACATAATGCAAAAACTTTTTCCTGGATCAGATGTTTATGTATGTATGTATGTATGTATGTATGTTTGTATGTTTGTATATATGTATGTATGTACACATGTATGCATGAACGTATGTATGTATGTACATTTAGTTAGTTAGTTATTTAACTTAACCATTTCTGAGATCATTTCATCATGAATATTGTGTTACAAAAATGATTACATGTGCGCAGGGAGTTTTCTGAAATTGAAAGGATGATTGGTAGCCAATCTGATCCTGTGATACCTACATGTGTTACCAAATTCCTCACTTCTATTTGCTTATATATATACTTATACATACTTATAATGACTTAGCATGTTTAGGGATGATTTTTTTTAATCCACACTCTTCAAAGGACTGCTCCAGAGACTTGAATATTTCTAGTACCGACACCAGGTGAATAATCACGTGCATTACAGTAATTTCAACATAAGCTACTACTACTACCGCTACTGCTACTGGAAACCTTCACTTCTTAGAAAGAATCCTTTCTTACTGCTTTCAGTTCTAAATTCATCACTACTTTCAAAATCCATACACCATATCTTGAACATCCCTTATTCTAAAAAAAAAAGGGACAAATACTATATTTTTTTAAAATAAACACATATGAATGTCTCTGCACTGGTTCCAGCGTATAGCCTACTGACTTGCTATTGTACAGTACGTGCTGCATACAAATGTTTTCAAACCCATAGTTAACGTCACTGTTATGTTCCCAGCATGAAGTTTACAATTAACCTCACCATGACAATATCAAAATGTTAACTCATCCAGTGTGTATTCTCTTCTCTCAAGTACAAAGCAATCAATTCACATTGTAAGGTTCAAGCACAACACAACAACCACACTGGAAAATCCCGGTGCTGCAGCACAAAACAGTAGGGAGACATAACACTCACATGTGACCAGAGGTGGACGAAGTAAACAACTCCATTACTTGAGTCAAAGTATAGATACTCCTGGTCAAATATTACTCCAATACAAGTAAAAGTTGTTCAGTTCAATTTTTACTTGAGTTAAAGTACTGGAGTACTTGCTTTTAAAAATGCTTAAGTATTTTCTTTTTAATGTTATCGCATTGTTGTATTGTTGCAACAATGCAGTTATAGAGTCTAATGACTCTGAAACAACCTACTGAATGCACTGACGTGCTTGTAGAACCTGTAGAATAAAAAGGTTGTGGAATATGCTACAAAGCCTATAGAAACACAGTTGAACCAAATGCTTCCTCTATAAAAGACAGTATATAGCTTCAGTTAAACAGGCACTAGGTTAACTCAGATTGGCCTTAAAAGAATAAACACGTCATAATGTTGTAGGCTAGGTTAATTTTACTTCTATAGCATTGTCTGAAATGTGAAACAGCTGGATGACCATCGTCACCGCTTGATTCCCGCCCCCCTCGTCTTATTGGGACCGGGTCCTACGTGAATCCGCTGACCTTACAAAGATTACTGTGTTTACCCGACAAGATTAAAACATATATTTCTGAAAGGAAAACGTTAACTCGGCATTTTCGCAAGCTAACTATTAGTATGCGTCAGCAGTGGATTCACACAGGACCCGGTGTTATGCCCCAAATGGTTTTCAAGCCAACTGGTTTCCGTACGTGTTCACTCACTGTGTTAACAGTAGAAATTGTGGTCTGCCTCTGTCACCACATTCGTCACACATTCACAAACATATAAATCGCAATTTTCAAGTCACATCTCATATCTACTGTGGCAAATGATTATAAGTGTTTGGCGAACACAGCGCGCGAACGCATACGGGAACCAATTAGCTTGGAATTAAACCAGTTGAAAAATCTCAGTCATGTACTTAAGATATGGCCATGGCTGCTCTGGTGAGGAACCTTTATCTTTATCATCTTTATCTTCCATTGCAGTAGCCATCAGTAAAACCGCCGAGTTCAGTTGTTAAAAAAAATTGCAGCACGCACTTCACTGACAGCATTGTAGATAGTTTACTGTGATTGGTTTTTCCCCTGTGATGAACACAATATGGCCTATCGCATTTTAGAAAAGAAAATTCGTCCGCTGACTTCAAAGCTATGCGTTAAAGTAACGAGTAACGAGAACCTTCACAGAAATGTAGTGGAGTGAAAAGTACAATATTTGTATTTCAAATGTAGTGGAGTAAAAGTCATAAGTTTAAAAAAACCACTCAAGTAAAGTACAGATACTCGAAAAATGTATTTAAGTACAGTACTCAAGTAAATGTACTTCGTTACTGTCCACCCCTGCATGTGACACAATATTGTATAACAATACAGCAAGTCACAATGGTTCAGCTGAAAGGATGAAAGCATTAGGAACAGAACCGGTTGACAAGTTCCAGCACATTGTGGTTGTTTTTTTCCCTGTCCGCTAATGAAGATTTGCTGGACTGTAACCGCTTAAGATTCGATCACCCAGCAGAGGGCAGGCGAGCACTACAATAAAGAGACGTCAGCGCGCGAGAAACACGTGTGGTGTATTGCCCAGGTAGCGCTCCTGGCTTTTCTTGTGGGATCTTTCTAGCCAACAGTTTTTACAGATAATATTTCATCAATGTAGAGCGTTTACAAAACCACACGGTAGTATCACCTCTAATTGTTAAAATCACCACGTTTTGCGGAGAATTTTAAGGGAAGCCTAGAAAATTTATCTGATAGCCTGTCCTTCCGAATTTACTAATTTGGGTCAATTGTATGCGAGTCACACTATGGGACAGAGAGAAAACAGGAGAAACTTAATATAAAAGTGTTGTCTACTTTCAAACAATGAACTGCTTCATACAGTTATGCTCGGTTCGCATATGAGAAGAGGGAGGGAGAGAAAGAGAGAGAGAGAGTGAGAGAGTCTGACAGAGAGAGGGAGAGAGAGAGAGGGAGGGAGAGAAAGAGGGACAGAGAAGCACCAAACACACTGGCACCTCCTTTACTTCGTGGTGCAAGACAGTAGGGCTGCTGATCGGATCTCAAAGGCTTTAAGCCCCGACGGACACGGACGAGGCAGGTAGGACGCGTTCACTATAGATAAGTTATTAGGTTAATTGGCAGAAAAAAGAGTTTGTATGGCATTTAGTGCCTCAGACGGCAACCTTTTAAAACTGTAAGTTTTTAGCTGTAAGATCAACACACACACCTGGGCTTTGAGATGATAGAGACGCATACGCTTAAATGTAATGCTTATTATATTAATCAGAAATCAATATATGCATATGCACCCAGGGCTCCTGTCTAAATCTGGGTTTCCGGAGATACTGTCTTATAACATGCGCTTGAAAATCCTCAGAGTAAAAGCTATTATGAAAAGAAAGATTAACTGTGTTTTAGGAGGCTAATAATAATAAATGTATTTTTACGCACAACAAATGCCCAAACGAACCGGTCAATGATGAGTGGTTAATGATGTTAGTTAAACTGGTCCCATCATGACGAGCTGTTACTCTGCAGGTGTGTATGGTATGGGTGAGTGACAGACAGATACGTTGTGTTTCTGGGTATAACCTAGTATAGCCTATCGGGTGTGCGTCTCAAGTAACTCCGGCAATGCCTGCTGCGCAGCGCCGCGCGCCCCTTTATTTATTTATGTGTCATCCGAACAGACTGTCGTTAAGAGTGTGAGAATAAACTACAGTTACGGGCTTCGCGTATCAGCTCCAAACAGGTCGGTCGCCCTTTGTTTTAACGATTTGACATTAGCACGCCCAGTTTGACGTGTTTGCTGTTTTCACATTTATATGATTTTTAAGAAATCGTTAGGCTTTTCATGGCAAGAGTAATAACAGTTTTTAAAGGACCATCAATTTGAAATACATTTATTTAATAATAACGGCAAGATCTGAAGAAATTTTGTACTGATACATCACAGTGATATCGGAGGAGAATCGTAATGCAACTTATGATAAATAATAGTAAGCTATAAGCGTACAATTTTAACAATACAGATGTTTGAATATTTTTATGACGTAAGTTTGCCGTGCAGTGGGTGAGACGGCTGCATCCTGTATTTTACAATTCTGTTAGGTTAATTTAGATTCTGAGACCATCACTAGAACCCAGACCGCTCCAAAAAGATTTTAAAATTAGTATAGACCTCCTTAACTATACCTTTGGCAAAGCGTCTCCTGCTTCTCAGCAAGACGCGTAGTGTGACGTAGAGTAGATACCATGGCCTGATGATCGTGTATTATTCTAAGGCTTCTTCTTCTTCTTCGTCTTCTTCTTCTTTTTTTTTAACTTTATGGTTGAGAATGTAGAAGTGTGAGAGGCCTGTAACCCTTTAATAGTCATTCTCATAGAAAACTGAGTTGGTGAAGAGCGACAGTTTGAAACGTTTGAAATAAGGTTTGTTAAAGAGACCCCTTTAATCCCTCGTTCTCCAGAGGTGTCAGGTTATTAAGACAATGGCCCTACAGCGTTGGATCAGTGTGGACGGGTTTATAATTCAATGGGACTCTTCCAGTTCCACAGCCACCGTCACACTCACACGCTCATACACACACATACATGCTCACAAACCCATGCTCACGCATACTCACACAATTAGTGCGTCTCAAATCCTCAACACCTCTCTCTCTCTCTCTCTCTTTCTTTCTGTCTCTCTTTCTGTCTCTCCAGCTCCTCAAGTGAATTTTACCATTAAAATAAGGAGATTTCTGGCTTAGGGGCACCTCAAGGCCACATCCATTCTTATGCTTTAAATTCAACTCTAAAAGAGCACGTCCGTAGAGTTTTGGGGAGGGTAATGAATTCAATTCATCAAGATGCTCAAAAGCATGTGATTTTGCTCTTGCAAATTTTAAGGGCAGTTTTAACTTTTGTGTAATTCATAGCTTGCAGTCATTACAGATTTTAAACCATTGTGATATGGAGTTTTCTTCAGGGTTTAGTGTTCACAGCGGAACCTCAGAGGTCCTTAGCGGTTATACTAGATTTTGTTCTACTTGTATTTCATTTACTTTGTCCTCTGTTTGCTCACAACGTCATTATTCATATTATTCGGAACTATTTTTAGGGAACTCAGAAATGTTGAGGTGGTTACCCTGAGTGACTTGGAGGAGTATTAGTCTGCACTCTTGAATATTTGATGTGTGTGAAGGTGTGTGATCAAGGTCAGTGCGACCATCACAAAGGAATCAGCAGCACGTTACTAACTGCTGGCACAAGTCTTCACAGCATAGCCACTGAAGTTAGGATCTCAAGGAGGATATGTCTTGTGTTGGCTTATGTTTTCTGTGTGTGTGTGTGTGTGTGTGTGTGAGAGAGAGAGAGAGAGAGAGAGACAGAGAGCTCAAAAACTGAAAACATCTTGCCATTTTTGCTAGCAGGTGCATGTCAGTCACTCTTTGACTGAAGGCATTCTCCTCAAATGTGTGTGTTTGTGTGTGTGTGTGTGTGTGTGTGTGTGTGTGTGTGTGTGTGTGTGTGCGAGTGCGGGGGAATCATGTGAAATGAAAGTTGAATATCTGCCTGATGTTTTGAGTGACAGACATAAATGAAAAGCAGTATTGTAGAATGAATTGCAGATACAGAGGCAGGACTCCATCACGGTGTCCTAAGAGTGACACTGAGGATAGAGGGGGAAGGTTGGGAGGATGGAGAAGGAGCACAAGGAAAAAATCGAGTGAAAGAGAGGGCAAGACAAAGAAGGAGGTAGGAAGAGGAGAGGACAGGACGACAGAGAGCGACAGAACAGGTTAGAAAAAAAGGAACAAGAAAGGTAAGGTCAGTAAATAATCTCATTTAATAATACCAGTTAGACAACGACCCTACCGACCATCCATCTATTCCTTCATTTTTTTTCTCTTCTCATCACTCTTGGTCTTTGGTCTCTGTTTATCATAGTCTTTCAATCACCTTCCCTCTCTCTCTCTCTCTCTCTCTCTCTCTGTCTCTGTCTCTGTCTCTGTCTCTGGCCCAGCTGCGTGGGGTCGTTAAATCAGTTTGGGCAGTCAGGCAGAACAGGGGAGAGAGGTTGGAAGGGAGCAGACAGACCTGATGGTCATTCTCTGTAAAGGTAGGAGAGAGAGACAGAGAGAGAGAGAGAGACTACTAATATGAATTTGAATCAGAATGCAAATAGATTTCTCAACATCTGGAAACTTTTCTTTTTTGTCCAGAGTTAGTTTTTTAGAGATTTTATTAAACAATGAAATTTTTTTCATGTGTAATAGACCTTTAACAGATCACATATGTAAATTTGACAGAATGTGCAATGCAGCAAGCTTTTAACCCTTCCTGTTCTGATTGCTGAGACTGTGTTGGGAGAGATCGACTACTTTATGGTGTGTGGCTCCATATGAATTGGATACAAATATTATTTTAGCCATCTTGGATTATGGATTGATTTATGAACCGAATGATATCAGATCTTATTGTAACCTTGTCTAAAATAATCTCTATTTTCCTACTGCATATGTGAATGTGGGGAACCATTTGAACCCTCTTTTCAGTGTCATAAGATTTTATCCTGAAGTATTTTCACACAGTGGTCTCCTACCATTTTCCAAAACCTCACACAAATTCACACAAATGATATCATTCTCTTTTTGACTGGAGAGGAAAAGTTTTGTCACTTTAAAGTTCTTAAAGTATGTAAACAAGCTGAATGCATATCAGTTACAATAAACTCATGTAAGATTGGTGGATGGCATGAGGAGTTGTAAAGTTTGAAGTTTTGAAGGAAAAGAGAAAAAGAGAGTGGGAGAGAGTGAAGGATGAAAGAGGTGTGGACTGAATGTAAGGTGCTTTAGAACACCCTCTCTCCAGTTCACAGATAACTCAAAGTGGCAGGATTTACTGCGTTCAATTACTGCCTCTCTCATAAATAACTACACACAGCACTGCCATAATGCCCATTCACTGTTAGCTTTGCAGCATGACAAATCCTCGTTGTTGGTATTTATGTACACAACACAGCTGTTGGGTGTGGAGAGGATTTACAGATGGAGAGAGAAAGAGAGACAGAGAGAGAGAGAGGAGAGAGAGAGAGAGTGTGTGTGAGAGAGAGAGATAGAGAGAGGAAAAAAGAGAGAGAGAGAGTGTGTGAGAGAGAGAGAGAAAAAAAAAGAGAGAGAGAGAAGCTGGTGTGTAAAAGAACTACTCATAATAGACTGTCTGTAAGAACTTTCCTAGACCTTTTTAAAACCTGGTTTTAGTTCTTATGCTCTAGTGAAATGGCATGAGACAGGAATTCTTGCTCTTGTTGCTAAATTACTGTCCTTAATTTACATTTTTGGAAGTAATTTTTCTGCACAGGTATAGTTGTCAACAGATATGTTGCACAGCGCTTGTGAGTGTCATATTAAAAATGTTTAAAAGAATTCCCTTTAGGCCCCTCCACCAACCTGCAACTCTAGTACAATGCTACTGGTAACGATTTGGACATCATATTAGAGAAATGATATGGAATGTTATCTTACTCTGTGTGAAGTCTGTCTTTCTGATGAGTGTTTTTGTAGAAGCAGGAAAGCCGTGATCGTTTGAACTGAGAGGCACTCAGATGTAAAGAGGACAAGAGCTTTGTCCTACAACATGTAATCTTCTAAAGAAACAGATGACCTTTTCCCTTCTCTGTGTATGTGTGTGTGTGTGTGTGTGTGTGTGTGTGTGTGTGTTTGAGGGTCTTGGCTTTGGCAGACACAGGAAAGACCCAAGCAAGATTAAAATTGGAGCGTGTCTGCAGTACTGACAAACAGAGACAGAAAGAGAGAAAGTGACAGAAAGAGAAAGGGAGAGAGAGACAGACAGACAGACAAGACAGAATTATGATGACAGTATATTTATATGCATTGTTTGTGTAGATCATTGCCTGGGAGGTTGCTTAGTCACCACTGATACATACAAACTAAATTTATTTTCATTAAAACGTTTTTGTTTCGTCACTTAATTTGGTTGGATTTGGCTTGAGTGCTTTATTTTGAGTGGAAAAAGGCTCTGTGTGTATCAGTGTAAGTGCCTCAGACTTCTGTAGTATGTGCAGTAATTAGCTGATGTAGCTGTTTATGGCATTTTAGCCTGTCAGTGTCCTGACTAGAGAAGCCCTGTGTCTGAGTTTACCGCCATAGTCCAGAGGTCAGGCAGGCAGTCAGGTGTACAGGATACTTACTCACTAATTACGCTGTATGTGTGTTTTAAAGCTCTGGACAATACTGCAAGGTGGCCTTAGATGGCCTGGAGAGAGAGAGAGGGAGAGGGAGAGAGAGAAAGAGGAGGAGAGATGAATGACTCTCCTCGAGCCACTTGCTGATCTCTGACCCTGCTGTCTGTGTTTATGTTGTCTGATACACTCTCAGCTCCTCCACTGGGACTGACTCTCCTCACCCACTCCGTCTGAGGGCCAACAAGAGGACCCCAGAAACGCCCTCAAAACCAGAGCTCGTTTATGCTCACTGTCTCACTCTGGTCAGAAAGGCTGATGACGTGTACGTGTGTGTGTGTGTGTGAGAGTGTGTGGAAAAGTGCAAGAGAGATCAAGAGACTTAGAGTGTGTGTGTGTGTCTGAGAACATGGGTGTGCGTGTGTGCGAGAGAGAGAGAAAGAGAGAGAGAGAGGGAGGGAGAAAGAAAGAAAGGGAGGGAGAGAAAGAGTGGTGGAAGGAGGAAATACAGAATGAGAAACAGAAAAATGAAGAGAAGAGTGTTGAGATGCAGAGATGTGGAGTGCATATGGGACAAAATGTGGAATGCTCAGTTCTTCAAATCATATGAAATTCCCTGGCAAGGAGTTTTTTCTTCTTTAAATCTTTAATGCAACTGCGTAACGGTGTGAGTCTCACTGCCACAATTCAACAGCTTTTTGTCAAAATGGAGCTTCCATTTTCTCTGAGTATGATGGCTTTATTGCTACCAAAGAGATACCACGAGACTAAGACAGCCAACACCCACCCTCCTGAAAGTCTTGACAGTTTGTTTTGTTGTGAAATGATAGAGAAAAGAGAAGAAACAAACCACTTGGCTGAAAGGGGGGGGGGGGTTAGCGAATATCAGGCATTCTCCAGACCCTGGGAAAATGACAGTGTATTGATCTCTGCCTTTTAGTCAACACAGCCCACGTTACTGGCCAACCTCTGACATTTGCTTTTGCTCTTGCAACTCAACTCAGTGCAGAAACAAAAGAAAGACATTAATTTGCACAAACATCTCTTTTTCAATGTTTTTTTTTCTAATGGTCAAACTCAAGACTGTCTTTTGTTTTTTGTTTTTTTTTCTCTTTAGAATACAGAAGTCTCTCTCTCTCTTTCCATTTCTCTCTCTCTCTCTCTCTCTCTCTCTCTCTCTCTGTCTCTCTCGTGGTGCTGAGAAGTTCTCTGCAAAAGTTTTAGAGTTTTACCGAATAATTACGAAATTTCTTTCATCTCTTCTTTCTTTTTAGCCCATATTTGGGTGATATTTGAGTTAAAATGCTTTTACTGTGGTGTGTAAACAGTAGGTTCGTGACTCTCCTCTGAAGGGAAGCAAAAGCAGAAACTGTCTTTCTTGTATTTTGAAACATCTGAAACGGCTCTGACTCATAGTTCAGTTTCACAGCACTCCAGCTTCTCTCTCTCTCTCTCTCTCTCTCTCTCTCTCTCTCTCTCTCTCTCTCTCTCTCTTTCATTCTCTACCATTCTCTCTCTCTCTGTGCTGCATGCAGAGCTCTGAACTCCATGGTGTCTCTGTAGGCGGCATGTTTGAATTCATTTATTCCAGTGTTTATTTAGCAGAAAGAGAGGGATAGGAGAGGAGAGGAGAGGAACGGAGGGAAGTGGAGCGAGATAGGAGAGGAATAGAGGGAAGAGGAGGGAGATAGAAGAGGAATGGAAGGAGGTGGAAAGAGAGAGGTGAGAGAAAAAAGAGAAAATAAGTGCCCATACAGTGATCAGTAGCAGTGAAGAGGCGCATGAGTGATGCTGACAGGGCTGCCTTACTGGGTTCTCATCCTGTCCTGATAATTATCATCTCCGCAGGTATTTACACACACACACACACACACACACACACACACACACTTCCTTTCTCTCTGGCAGCAGCTGACACTTACTTACATACACACACACACACACACACACACACTCTTGAGTTGTCAAAATACCTACAGGGATCAGATGGTTTTTGGTTGATCAAGAGGTAGAGAAGCATTTTTCTTGGTTATTTCTTTCTTTCTCTCTCTCTCTCTCTCTCTCTCTCTCTCTCTATCATACACAAACACACACACACGCACACACAAGCTTATAGAAATGGCAAGCAAAAGCCAAGCCAAACAGTCAATAAGCTCTGTGGACAGTAGTGGAGCACAGAGTTGAGATCTCCCCTGGATCATGGTGAGAGACTTTACATTCAGACAAGCATAACTTTGCCTAGCTATTCCAATATGGAATAACCAAAGCTCTCTGAGTTATGACACCTCTCAGTTTGTTCCACAGGTCCAACACTGTGAACTCACAAACTCTAATTACATTATCAAATTATATTATCAAGAGCCATTAGATCATACAATTTATATACATTTATTAATCTTAATTTGTTACGGTCATTAGATATTTGATTTTTACATGTAATAGTAGCCTATTATATTATAAGAGATTTGTGATTTTATTTGGAATACCATACCTGTGTTTGTCCAAATGGAAGGAAAAGAGGATTAGAATGTTCTATCCATCACTTGTAGGTGCAGATCAAAGCTACTGATCCTTTTACAGTGAAAGTCCTGATAATTCTTGTTGGATTACTGGAGTAGTTGACAAATCTCTTCTCTACTGGGCTCAACAGCAGTACAAATTATTGTCTGGTTGTAATAATACTGTGTAAATTGGGTTCGGGATTTGATGCTCAGACAGGAACAATAACTGTGTCATCACTAATATTAGAGGTGATTTTCCCCTTAGAAATATAACAGCAGATCAGCTGTGGACATACCTCATTGAGACCAGACTACAGCTCATCCAGACTAACATTTTTATTCTGGTTATAAGAGCTATATTATGTTCTGCTGTACTCACAATGTTAAAACCTTATCACAGTTATAGACTACTACACAACACATGATATAACACAGACATGTTATGAGCTTTACTTAATACAGCATTAAATCTAAATGCCAACTGTTGTCTTATCTAGAATAGCCTGGTCTTTTCTAGTTTTGTTTTCTAGTTTTCTAGTTTTTCTCTCTCTTTAGGACCTACTGCCTACACAAAGTTTTAGACATGCTATAAAACCTGAAAATGAATAAAAGAGAAACTTTTTTTTTTACAACTTAAACCAGCATATTTTGTATGGCTCTCGTTGGCTTTGTTGCCAGGACTAGGGACCTGGCCTCTTCATTTCCATCTAATTTTTATGTCTGTTACGCAATGTCTTAAAACCGAACCTCAGCCACTATTCGAACAGAACATTTCAGAACATTCTTCAGCCACTAATCAAACAGAACATTTCAGTGTGGATTTACTCTGACCTTCTGTGGGTTACCCGTAACTTAAACAAAGGACATCATTTGGGGCAGTCCATTAGAGCAGTCCACATTTTACTCACTTTCACTGTGGATTTCTGACCATACACTGACAATATTCTGTCTCCGCTCACTTTACTGTAAAGTTTGGACCCCCAATGTACCTAAAGGGTTCATTGAAATCACAGTGTCCCATACAAGTCACCATACTCCACAATGTGTTTAAACTAAACTCCAGTGACACCATACAATATTCACAGTGTTAAAACTAAACTTCAGCTACTCCACATTCTATAAGATCCACGGGGATAAAACTAAACTCCACAAAGACCATACAGTTGTCATTGTGATAAAACACCAGTTATATCATTGTCTACAGTACTCAATAGACTTTATCTGAAAAAAGCAGGCATAGTAAACACATCTCACAACATCAAAGGTAAAACCATCTCTCACAAAAATAAAACTAGAATATGTCTAGAAATATAAACAATGATTGAGGTCAAGTTTCTACGTTTTTAAGGTTATAATGAATGTAACAGAACTAATTTGGGCTGTGTTTATGTCCAGTGTACCTCATTATGTGTTTTTTCCTCATCCTGAATGATCTGTTCTCTTCTTGAGTTCATGTACTCAAACTCAAGTGTATTAGTGTATTCTTGTTTTTGGATTAGCATTTGAATTAATGTTTCTCAAGCTCTTTGAAGGAGCCTTGGTTTGCTTGTTTTGACAGTGAGCATAATTTAAAAGCACTTCTTGGGGAAAGAAAACGTTGAATTGAAGAATTAGTTTTGATATTGATTCAAAGTCGTACATTGCCCAAAATGATCTACCTGAATAATGCTGGAGGGAACAGCTCCCATTAAGATACAGTGTACCCGACAGAGAGGTTAGCCGGGCATGTATGTCCCATTCTGCTGTCCTGTTCTGGTCTATTTTAACCATCCTGTCTAATGTTCACTAGAATGTCTTTCTGGTCAGCGCTAGGCGGATGTGAACCTGTGTTTTACTGGGATGTAGCAAGCCCTTGATCTCAATGATCTGCCTGACAGAGCTGTCTCTGATTCAGACAGAGTGAGATGGACTGAAAGTTTTCAGAGTAGGAAGAGAAGAGAGGTGAATCGTAGCACGAAAGGGAAGAGACAAGACCAGGAACAGACAGGTCTGACGAACGGAGGGAAAGATTGGCAAGGATGCAGGGTGAAAAGTGAAAAGGAGTGAGAGAGGATGAGACAAGCTTGGAGATAGAGGGATGAGGAGATGGGGGAAGGCATGGAGATGAACAGTGACTTTGACAGAAAGAGAGGGAGAGAGAGAAAGAGAGGGAGGAGCTGAGTGAAGGAGAGAGCAATAGATGGTGACATTGTAGATGTGTGTGTGTGTGTGTGTGTGTGTGAGTGAGTGTTAGGGACAGCGGTTAGGGTTGCCTCACTGCTCACAGGGTGTTTGGCAGGTAATTGCTTCAGGCGTGACCGATTACACACCAAATCTCTCTCCACATCACTCTGTCATTCGGCCTTGTAAGAGGTGTATTACAGTTATAATCATTAACTACACACACACACACACACACACAACTATAAGCTGAAATGTCCAAAAAAATACTACTCAGAACCACTGTGTTTGGAAGAGATTGATGTTATGTTAGGGTTGATTCAGTGAGTGCAGCCAAAGTAACTGTGTTACGGTGGTTTTTGTGAGGGCTGCCCGTGTGTGGGTTTGAGTGCGAATGTCTACACTCAACACTTTGATATACATTACTGTGAAAAAAACACACACAAAAGCTTTACCTAAAACCTGGGACCCATGAAGACAACAAGAGACCACAGGCTGTTTTCTTCCCATATTTTATCTCATTTGGAATGTGCAATTACACATGATGTCTTGGCAGACTCTGGCTTATATCACAGGCACCTCAGTCAAGATGAGAGAGATGAGTGTGTGTATCCATCCTTCAGTACAGCCTATAACACATCCTCCATGGTATTTTTTACTCATAACTTCAGTACAGCCTATAAAACAACTTCTGTGGCATTTTTTCATATTATAACTTAGGTAACATTGTTGAGCAGTCTAACGCCCTTGAAGGTAGCCCTATTCACAGGATGATCCTCACAGCGACATTGGCTTTAAGACCTGTAGGGACCACCAATGAGCAGCAAGAGGCAGAGGGACCCTGGACGATACACTTGCCTGGGGAACATGGCCCAAGTTCCTCCCGCTGGTCCTCAGCTATAGTTGGCAAGAGCACACGTGCTGAGTCTAGCACAGTTATTAAACAATTCAGTGCATTTTCTCTGTTTTATGAATGCAAAACAGAGTGTGTTGTAGCACTGGAAAGTTTTATTGAAGGAAACTTTGAGAGGATGAACTGTTCAACAGATGTATGTGTTCTCTGGATATTTGGTCAGAGAACACTTGTCCCCTCTGTTGTGTAGCTATTTTGAAGTGCGTTCTGTTGACTTCTTTTGCTGAGTAGATTTCTGTCTGTCTCAGCCAGTCTGTCCACCCTGTCTGTGTCTGTTCCCTGAGAAGTGTCCAGAAATGTCCAGTAGAGTTTAGAAAGGATGAGGGTGTGTATGTGTGTGTGTGTCAAACAAGTTTAGAGGAGTGGAGTTGAGTGACACAACTGAATCAAATATTTTACTGGGTGAGTGTGTAGACTTTATGGTCATGAAAATTATTTTACTATGTTTTGGATGATATATGTGTCACTACAAGATATTTGTGTTTCTTGACTAAAACAAAACAACAACAACAACAACAACAACAGAAAACTGAACCACATTATGTTAACATCATATTCCAAAGTAAATTATATTTCCACTTTTGCAACTGAACAATAGTTTGGCCTCTGAGTTATGGTGTCATTTGATGTTCTTTGTAAAACGGAGCCATTTATACATCATGTATTCCTCTCCAGTCTTTTAGAGAGCCATTCTCTGTCCAAATGCTATCGGAACGTGATGAAGGATAAAAATGTTTTAAAAACCTTGAAACATATTTCAAGTGTTTACAACAAATGCTCCCCGTAGAAGTAATATGATTTACTTCGTTATGGCAAATTTATAAATACAGAAAAAAAAATGAAATTTGTTGCCTTTTCAGCATAATGTGATGGAGCTGCTGAATGTGAGTGCACGGTTGGGGAAATAGGTGGAGGTGGTAGTGTAGGAGTGAGATGGTGTTCCATCCATCTCAACACAGAGGAAAACAGCAGGAAATAGCAGGACAAATGAAAACAAATCTATCCATACCTCCATGCTTCCTAGACACCCAGTCCACAATATGTGCACTTCCCCTCCACCCTGTTCCATTGCTCTATACTTCTATTACTTCTCTCAGAATGCAATTCCTCAGTGTGTAGTTTAAACCACACAGGAGGACAGAAATGCAAATTGAATCATATTTGGTTACATGTATTATTGTGGTAAAGGTCCATATGTTTGCGCTGTTAGGTTTTCAGCCATTTAGAACGCTGGGGAAAACATATTCCATGCATTTTTCAATGCCGAGCTACAGTTAATTTCACTGTGCTCTGTCTAGTTTAGTTTAATGTATCATTTGTTGCTACAACAGAGCTGCATCAAAGATCAATTTCCAAATTTATGTTACCTGTAATCATGTAAAGGCCTAAGGCTTTCACAATAAATCCAAAAATTAAATGTTATCAGTGTTTCCTGTTCCCTCAAATTTTTTGGAATGATCATAACTTGTTGATATGTATGGTGTTGTGTGAGAATAGCCTCTTGCGTGAGTGATGGAGTGCTGGCATGCCAACGGATCTCGTATACAGCACACACACAATGAATAATGGAAAGACTAGTCACTCAGATGGCAGATTGGGTTTCTCTCTCTTACTGTGTGTGTGTGTGTGTGTGTGTGTGTGTGTGTGTGTGTGTGTGTGTATGTGTGTGTGCATGCGCGCGCGTGTGTACGTGCATGTGTGAATTCTCTCTCATGCATTACATCACACCAGGCACTGGTCTGTGACCCTCGCTCGGGCCCACTGTTGCTAAGCAACCCCAGTCAACAGGGACTCACCATGTGTTGGAGCCTCACCTGTCCTCAGGTGTCCTCAAAGAGTTTGACTCAGTTAGGAAGTATAGATCAAACGAAAAGAGAAACAAGTGAGAGGTGTTAGACTTGAATAAAAAATACTTATCTGCTAAATCACAAGCCATGTAAGATCATTCTAGATTATTCTTAAAGTAATTATTTATGTTAATTTGTGATTTTAGACTATTAGAGATGATGAGATACAGGAGAGGTTGAGGATGAAAAAGTGTATTGCCAATTTATGAGAGCAAGAATAACAGAATTGCACAGGAATGTTAATTTTATTTGGACTAGAGAAAGAGAAGTTGTAATGAGAAGTGGTAATTATCACTTCATTTACTGTATATCATAATTACATCCCTCTGAGAGAGGGAATCTTTTGGCTGTATGTGAAATTGATGCCTCTTCATTTCTCTTGTACATCCATGGGAATATACAATAGAGTCATAAAAGAAATGTATGAATATTTATCCATGATTCAATCTCATGTTTAGGAGTTCATTAGGGATTGTGTAAGCCAAATTTATCCAAGCCCAACTTCATTTTTAGGAATTAATGGAAGATATTGTATGACTTTACTCTTATTAAAACTGATTTCCATCCACACTAAACTGGGAATGAGGGAATTCTTTTCAGAGTCAGAGTGCTCATCATCTGGATAAATTCCTATTGTGACAGGATTGTACAACAAAAGCATAAAGTAGTGTGTGTGTGTGTGTGTGTGTGTGTGCGCGTGCGTTTGTGTGTGTGTATGAGTGTGTGTGTGTCCCCAGTGACATTCCCAGTGCTATGACATTAACAGTAAATACCAGTAAACAAACAATCAGAAGCATTCCCTCTCCGATAATTAGCCTAATTACATTGAGGTTGTGTTTAGTATTAAGGGGCATCATTAATTTGGACTCTTACCGTCAGCTTAATGAAACTGTGGCTCCAAACGAGCGTTTCTGTTAATATTGTTTACGTGCCTCTATTTGTTTATTTACTTGTTTTGTGAGAGAAAGACTTACACAAGATGAGCCACGCCCTTGTTGGGGTTATTAAACAAAGTGCAGAGTTCCCGGATAGTCACGAGAGACTTGGTTCCTTTTTCAGGGTCTGTGGTGTCCTATCCCTGGCTGGCCAGTACACTTGCCACTGTAAACACGGCAGATTCCCAAGTCATTATTCTCACAGAATTATTTCACGTTTCCCTCAGGCCGTGTGGTCTGGGAGAGGTCGATTTGTCCACTGGATCATTATGCTGCTGGGAAACTGCGCAATCAAAGAACTTTGCTTGTTGAGGAGCTGAGGGGAAGCAACTGTCCTTGCGAGATATGATGTGTGAAAATCTTCTTTCTTTCTTTCTTTCTTTCTTTCTCTCTTTCTTTCTTTCTTTCTTTCTTTCTCTCTGTCTCTTTCTTTCTCTCTCTCTCTCTCTCTCTCTCTCCCCCTCTCTCACGCTCTAGCATAGCAGTTCAAATAGAGTATTGGGCTGACAGCTCTATTAGCTGTTAGATGTCAAACTGTAAATGTATCACATATAAGGTGATTAGATCCAACAAGATTATGACAAAATGGGAGATTGATTTGACACTATAACATTCACACTTCATTACCATTGACACTCAAGCGTTACTAACAAGCAAAGCAGATGTAGAATTTTCTAGCTTCCAAAAGTGTTTTTTTGGTTTTTTTTAGTACATGCCTTTAAAGCTTCAGTAAGTGCTACACTGAGTCTGCATGTTGGTCTGAGTGTGTTTCAGTGTGTGTGTGTCCTATTCTAAATGTGTAAATGTCAGTGTATATGTATATGTATGTGTGTGTGTGTGTGTCTGTAGCAGTGCGGAGCAGGTACAGGTGATGTTGTGGCACGTGGGATCTGGCAGGATGATTTTGGCCAAGCTGCTCCTCTCCTCCTTTCTCCTCCACTCCTTCAGTGAAGGTGAGTACTTATGTTTTACGCCAACTCTGTCTGCACTGTGCATCCCAAGACTAGCTGTATTTTTATAGGTTACTACTGTGATCAGTTCTACACTCTGTAGCATACACTGCACCACCTTTACTAATAGTCTATTTAAACTCTACAACACCTTTACTAATAGTCTATTTAAACTATACACCACTTTCACTAATAATCTATTTAAACTCTACACCACCTTAATTAATAGTCTGTTTAAACTATAACACCACCTTTACTAATGGTCTATTTAAACCCTACACCACCTTTACTAATAGTCTGTTTAAACTATAACACCACCTTTACTAATGGTCTATTTAAACTCTACATTACCTTTCACTAATAGTCTATTTAAACTCTTCAACACCTTTACTAATGGTCTATTTAAACTCTACACCACCTTTACACCAGTTTTACTGTGCGTCAGCTCTGTTCATCGACTGCATTAACTTCAACTCCAAGTTTACTTACGGCTTGCTACCAATTCTGCTTACACTTTGCACCAACCTTACACCCAATTTACTCATGCTACACCAACTGTGCATGAACTACACGCTGGCTATACACCAGTAATGCTTGTACTTTTCACTAACTCTAAACGATCACAGATTTGACATAGTCATTGTTCCAGCTGTACTCATACTAAACACTAAACTAGACACCAGCTTTACACCAGCATTACTGATACTCAGCTCTGGCTGCACCGTTTTTACAGAATCTTACCCTCTGTATGACACTCACTTTACCACATTTTTATGCCAAGTCTACACCATCTCTTCATTAATTCAACCCTCAACGTCAATCAGCTCCACTTCAAACTCAACAATCTCATAATCTACATCAAAACCTTTACGTTCACATTTCCTCTGCATCCTATCATTTCATACGCTCACACCATGTCCTTGTTCTTATCCTCCTCTTACTCCTCACATACTCTATATATTAGACCTAATATTTCTGTTCTTTTTGCCTAACCTCCTGTTGCCTTATGTTTGTTTTTCTCAATTTTCCTCACTTTCTCTGTCACATCAACCTCTTATCTCATCTCTTTCTCTCTCTCTGTCTCTGCTACCCTTCATCCTTTCCCTGCTGTCCTTTCATGTTGTCCTTTTTAACATCTGACACCATCCCCCTTTTTTCTTCAAGCTGTCACTCCTCTTTTGTTCCCCTCTTTTAGCACAGGTCAGTCCTTTTACTGTGTAAGTGTGTGTGTGTGTGAGAGAGAGAGAGAGAGAGAGAGAGAGAGAGAGAGAGACAGACAGACAGAGTGTTCTGTGTGTAAACACACTAATGTTGTGACAAGACTCCTAGATGGGCAGTAGACACCTTCAATCACCAGCTCCACGGGACTGTCAGAACAGGTTATTAAGACGACGCCATAGCTGCTTTGGATCAACGCGAATGAGTTTACTCAAGTTTACTCAACCACTCACTCTTCTCTTCAGGGCTTTCCTGTCTCTTCTCTGTCCAGCCTTTTTTCATACCTTTCTTTCTCTCTCTCTCTCTCTCTCTCTCTCTCTTTGCCTAGTCTTCATACCCATGTCTGATCTGAGGGGAGCTGGTTTCATGCTTATTATCTCTTGGTGATTGCTCAGAGCTTTGAGGTTTAAATGAAATGAGGAGAAATTAGAGAGAGACACTGATCCTTCCTCATCCTTAAAACACTCGTTAAAACCTACAATGACACAGTGCTGAATTTAAAACGTTTTCCAGTACTGAATTTAAAACATGCTCTAAAACTGAATTTAAGACATTCTCCATCCTCCAGAGGTCACAATATTCCAGACAAGAATTTAAAACTTTTAAGTGCTTTAGTGCAGAATTGAAAATCCATGACAGAGTTTTGATTTTGATCCTAGTGTTGAATTTAAACCCACAATTTTGCCAATACTGGATTTAAACCACACAGTGGCCCAGTACTACATTCCAGTGAGACAAATCTCCAGTGCTAACTTTGAACTGTCAAATAGTAGATTTAAACATCCCAGTACTGAAACTAAAAAATCAAAACCCACAGCGTTTAGGTACTGAATATAAAACTCACAAGGCCCAGATATTACAAGTACAACGTCCAGGGCCTAGTTTAACATTGATTAAAAACCCAAAGCACCTTGTACTGAATTTAAAACAATGCTTCAAAGTTGACTGTAAAACTGGCCTCAGAGAGGGTGGGGGAAGAGGGGTGGAGGTGAACTCTTCATTTTTATAAAAAAAAAAAAAAAAAATTAAAAGGTCCTCATTTGATGAACTGAAATGACTGTGTGAACAGATAAACTCAGTCAGGAACTCCTCTCCTTCATTTACACAATGTCAAAAGTGTGTCCAGAGAAAATTAATATCACAAATTTCTCTCTAATCATAGCCAACCAGAGCAGAAGAGTCTGAGAGAGAAATCCCACCAGACTGTAGATATTGCTCTTTATTTATTTTTGATGATTTTCTCTCACTGATGGGCTGTAATTAAAGGCCACTGTGTAGTTGCTATGGATCTGAGCTGTTACCATTGAGGTGAACAGGTCGATGACTCTGGGAGATGTTGAGTAGGATCGGACATGCAGCGTCTGTGGTTAGAATCGTGTTCAAAGTATCTCTGAGGAGGGATTCAAACGCCGGCACTTCAAACACAGTTCATCTCCCTGGTCCTCCACCTTGTTCTGTTGATCAAAGACCAAAGATCTTTCTGACAAAACAGTATGTCTTCACACTGTCACTAATACTGAAGATGGAGCAAACTCCTACCTGGAGGAGTCACTTACAGTGTTTGTGACAAGGAACTGATGCATGTGTGTGTATAAGTGACTTATGTGTGACGTTGAAACATAGTACACACACACGCACACACGCACACATGCACTGACACACTCTTGCCATGTTTCAGTATAACACACAAGTAAGTTGTACATACAAATGTGTGTGTGTGTATGTATGTGTGCTCTACTCAATGTGTGTGACATTGAAACATAAAGCGAAAATAAAAGTCTAAGTCTAAGTCTAGTCAAGCCAATGGAATACAAATTCTTTAAAGGATAGAGCCACAGGTGTAGTGTAATCACCTTCACATCACAGTGCACACACACACATACACTCAAACACACACCACAGAGTTTGGCCCTGGTATTGATTGGTTGTTGAATTCAGTGAGGTCTGCTCACTGATAGTGTGAGTTTGTTTGATGTGTGCAATCGATCAGAGACTCCTGTAAGTTAGAATGCACACACACACACACACACACACACACACACACACACACACACACACACACACACACACACACACACACACTCAGCTCTCCTTCTTTCATTAACACTGAATTGGGACCAACATCAATGGCACTTATAATGGGACTTATATTCTCTCTTCATAAGCTGCTCATGGCAACATGCACACACACAGACACACACACACACACACACACACACACACAGGTGCAATGTGTGTGTGTGTGCGTGTGTGTGTATAATATAATATCACGCTCTGTATGAGTCAAACGTCCCGGGAGATCTGCAATAATTAATCCACCCTTCCTCTCTCTGTCCCTCTTTCTCTTTCTTTCTCTCTCTCTTTCTTTCTCTCTCTCTTTCTTTCTCTCTCTCTCTCTCTCTCTCTCTCTCTTTGTCTCTCTTCTATTCCACAGCCTTCAACCAACCTCCTCGGTTCCAGAACTACTTCTTCCAGTCCTACCTGCTGATTTATGAGAACACGCCTGTCGGTGAGTGTCCATCTCAATGGTCAGTCAGCACACACTCTCCATGCCTAAAATACTCCTGCAAATGTTTGACAGTGGATGGTGTGTGTGCGTGCGCGCGTGTTTCAAGAAAGAGGTATTTGACAGATGGGAGGGAGAAGAGACACAGGTATTACTTGACAGGTGGCTGAAGTAAGTGTGTGTGTGTGTGTGTGTGTGTGTGTGTGTGCGTGCGCATGTGCGTGTGTGTGATCCTGCAGCAGGTCAGTTCTTTCTCCAGAGACTGACCTCCTGTAGAGGTTACAGGAGCAAACGCGAGCTGAAGCATAGTGATCAGTGCTGGAAGAGCCCCAGTAGCCAATCACGGCCTATGAATTATTCATCCCTCCCCCCTAGACCTTCCCATTCCTCTGTTCATTCACTCAACTCTTCTATCCATCAGGTTAAAGTGCACAGTCCAGGTCGTATGACTTCTCTGACCCCTCAAAGCCGTATCATACTTGTCTTATACAGGTATTATGTCCCCATTGTTATGCCCGTCATGTTGAAGGTTTCTGTCTGGAGAGCTGAGCCTGCACTTCCAAGCTATTGTGACTGTACAGATTGAGCTGCAGTTGAACCTAACATCTGCACCGAATGCCTGCACCTTCTTCTAATTCTCTACAGTGAACACCTCTCTCAAGACCTGACTCTCTAACAGGAAAAAATGAGAGCTTTTGACCAAAACCCTATAGGTATCCAAATAATGTTTGCTTAGAAAAAACTTCTTCAAACACACAGTCCCGATACAAATTTAGTGACATTAGTAAAAGAGAACACGGGATGAAGGAGCTGTCGAAGAGGACTGGGGCAGAGCTTAGTCATTCAAATATTCAAATACTTATCTGACCCAGGTCTGACCCAAACTTATTAACCGCGCCTGCTGAGACAAAACAAAGTGTTTCCGTGTGAGGAGGAAGATTCGGGGTTAGGATCAGTTAGAGTAGGTAACCAGCAGGTTTGTTTTTCTACCATTTTGTCCCCTCTTTCGTCAGTGTTTTTGCAGGTAATGAACATCTAAAATAGGCTTGTATTGTCACACAGAAGGGAACATATATGAGTTGTGTGAGCACAGATAATAGAGAGAAAAGATGGCTTGAATGTACAGTATTTTTGGAACTTGCATCCTCACGCTGTTGAGTATGTGGAAGATAGATGGAAATTTCGAGAAGTTTTTTCACAGCACATTGCTTTTTGGGATATTTTTTAGACCACTTAATAGAATTATACTGGGTTGTTAAAAACATGTACAATTTTCTAAAGCGGCTGATCTTTCATCTTTCTCTTGAAATCATTTTACCTTCAACTGCAGTCTAGATCAGTCACAAAGAACAGTTACGTCAATCCAGTGTACGGAACAGTGTGTTTGTGTGTGTGTGTGTGTGTGTGTGTGAGAGAGAGAGAGAGAGAGAGAGAGAGAGAGCGAGAGAGAGAGAGAGAGAGAGAGATGAAGATCCTGTGAATCTTTAAATGCATGTGTTTGTGTTTTGCTGATTGTTATTCGCCTTTTGGTTGCTTTTGTAAACTCATGGTAATGCGGACTTATAAAACGGCTGTGTTGAAAGTAACATTTTCACAGCTGGTCTTTAAAAGTGGCACCTCTGCTCTCGTGTCTAACCGCTGTCCAAGGTGTTGACGTGATGTGTGCTAGCTGCTTCGTCTCGTATTTATTCCACCATTTTGAGCAGCTCCAGTGATTGACAGAGCAATTTGTGAGTGTCTGGGTTTTCATCACCTCCTGAGCCTTGTCATGAGCTCTTGAATTAAAATAGATATATTGGGGTTACTGATATAAGGCTTCATTTTTTATCTCTAAAACGACAAATATGCCTCTCTTGCTCTCTCACTGTACCGCGCCTGGGCTATCTCACAATGTTGCTAGCCATCTCATAATCTCATATTACCTGAGTAAGTGAGCGAGTGAGAGTGTGCGCGGGTGCATGTGTGTGTGTGCGCGTGTGTGTGTGCACGCACGCGCGCGTGTATCCACACATTTGTGGAAGTGCAATTGTCAACATATTTGCCATTAACATGCTAACATACTAACATTCGGTATCTCAGCTAGAATACTGAGTAGTGCTCTGGACAGTTTGACAGTGGTGCGAGACAGTGCAGGAGCAGGATGTTTAGTAACTCTTAGCATAATGAGGTAAACTGCACAAGTAAACACAAGTATAACAGTGCATGTGTAACACTAATATAGTAGACCAATGACAGTACAATCACATACAAGAGCAGTTTGTGTTATTTTGTTTGACTATGTAAGATGGCTGTAGAGTAGACTGTATAAGAAAGAGTTGGTCACAGTTCCATGCCAAGATCTCTAGCCTAGACCCTTGTAATAGGTTATGTCAGATTAGATAGAGAGCCTGTGTAACTATGTGAAAAGCAAGTATAACAATAGTATAGTAATCTGTGTGACAGTAGTGTAGTATTATTAGTGTGGTAGACTATATACAATTATTATTAGTAATGTGCACACCTGAATTACAGTAGACTGTATGATGTAGACCAATAGAATTTTTTCTGTTTAGCAGTGGTAGAGTATGTTAGGTAGTGACAGATGTTAAGTTAGATGGAGGATAAAATTGCACAAAAGAATAAATTGCAGAAAAATGTGATTAGTTGGTTACTGCTCTGGGCAACTGTGATCTGAAAGGTAAGGTATTGTGGCCTAGACCTACAAAATAAAAGCACCGAACACGAATACAAAAGAAAGGCATGAGAGCGAACTGAGAAAACAATAAAAATGAAAAAAAATGTGCCCCCTACTCACTGTTTTTGTTTTTTTTAAACATTTCTGTCTTATGAATGCTTATGTTCTGTTGTTTATTTTCATACGCTTACATATTTAGATTACTTTAGATTTAGATTACTAATTTGTCTCAGTGATTTCCAGTTCATTCACATGCTTTTATTTGGTTTTTACAGTATGTAATATTTACCTTTCTTTTGTGCATTTACATGTGTCTGTGTAACTTCCTTTTACTTTTGTGTTTTGTAGTTTGCTTATTTATTTATTTATTTATTCCTGGGCACCATATAAAAGGCTACTGAACAGCTACACTTTAACATAACATTTTTCCAGCATAAGACACAAAACAAAACATACCCATTGTGATATGAATATAAGGTATTGTGGCCTGGAGGTGAGTAACAGCTTCATCCATCAGGCTGTCAGGATGCTAAACTTTCTCCCCTCTGCCTCTAAAAAGTCTGGACTGTCACACACACACACACGCACACACACACACACACACACACACACACACACACACCACCTACTACTAAAATACTGCTTCTACTTACTCATCCTGTGGATGACGTATTATTAGCACATCTTTTTTATCACTATTGCACTATATTTGTTACCATTACAGGTTTTGTTCTTGATCTGTGCCTTGTTATTGTCCCCCCTGACCCCCAACTTAACTTATTTTTAAATTCTTAGTACTTTTTAGCACATATATTTTTTTATCCCAGTATTTTTAAGCCCTTTTTAAACCCTTGTTGTTTTGTTTTACTACATGTATATGCTGACACTGGGGTCTGAGAGAAACAGCATTTCGATCCTCTATGTATCCTTTACATATGGCAGAATTGACAATAAAATTGACTTTGAGCTTCTTCTTATCTTATCCAAACACATTTCATATGGAGTAGGAGCACTCAAACTCAGTGAGAGTGAACTAAAGCAGTAACGTACCAGTGTCCTCCGGAGTACAGCCATTCTGTTATGAAGTCTCTTTCCTTAAACACTGAGTGTGTCAGTTTGCCCTCAGAACAGGGTTGTCCGTGACCTCATTGCCATCTCTGACTGTGATTGGTGGCCTGACAGCAGGGTTGACTGTGATAGGTGAGGTGAGCTGTCAGCCATGTCGAAGCTGAGGGCTTTTGATGGCTTGTTCAGGGAGGGTGTTGAGGGTGGGAGGGGGCCGTGTGATTGGCCAATTTGTCAGCATTATTGTTTATTAGCGGCGCAGATGTCCTCGCCCAGGAGGACTTCCAGAACATTCACACGCTGCCCACTGAATCAAAACTAGGGACACAGGCTGTCAAGTGGTACAATGTTAGGGAGTGGATGAGCCTGTGTGTGTGTGTGTGTGTGTGTGTGTGTATGTGTGCGTGCGTATGTGTGTGCGTGCTTGTGTGTGTGTTTGTGCGCGCGTGTGCATGTGTGTGCGTGCGTATGTGTGTGTGCGTGTGTGTGTGCATGTGTGTATGCGTGTGTTTGTGCGTGTGTGTGTGTGTGTGTGGGTCGGTGTGCGTGTGTACTTGCGTGTGTGTGCGTGTGCGTGTGTGTATGCGTGTGTTTGTGCGTGTGTGTTTGTGTGTGTGTGTGTGTGTGTGTGCGTGCGCGTGTCAGTGTGTGTGCGTGCTTGCGTGCGTGTGCGTGTGCGTGTGTGTGTGTAGCACATCTGAATGCTCAGACTGTGTGAGTGTTGTGTCTCATCAGCTATGCAGGTTTATTATTTTACACTTTTTGTAAAATTTCATCAAGGGCCATGCATTTTCTCACTAACAAATTGGCAAGTGGCTTAATTAGACTAATTACTCAATTAGCTAAGAGTAGCAAACACATTCATCTGTTTAAATGACAGAACTTTTCGGGCGTGCATTGCTTTGAGTAAAGGGCATAGACTGCATAATCACTAAACTACAGTTTAAAAACACACTACTCTGTCGCTGGAAAAGAGCAGAAAATCTGAGTGATAAGCATGGGAAAGATTATCTATAATTTTCTACACATATTTCAGAAAAAAGGCTAGACATATCAGAGACTCATAATCTGTGTATTCATTTTGTGTCTGAATTTTTAACATATTATATTTCTTACATATTACATTTTTATGTTTGTAAATAGCTTGCACTGTTTAGAATGTGGATAGATAGATAGATAGATAGATAGATAGATAGATAGATAGATAGATAGATAGATAGATAGATAGATAGATAGATAGATAGATAGATAGATAGATAGATAGATAGATAGATAGGTTTCATTTGGTTTCTGTGTTGTGTGTGAATTTGAGCCAACTTTAAACATGAGACTGGTTCACTCTGTATCCACACCCTTTAATGAGCTTGTATTGGCTGGTGTTAGTTACCCCACTAACATTAGGTTGGTGCTGACTCATGTTGGTGATGTAACAGGAGATGTCAGGAGAGTTCTGTCTGTTCCTCTGTGTATTTCAGTGTGTGTGCCAGAGTGAGACAGGGTTGTCTGAACTCTTTATTTGAAACATACCTGTGTAGGATGTTGTTTCGATATTGGGAATAGCGCCCCCTGCATAGGGTGAGGTCTGTCTCTCAGAGTTTGTTCAGCACCCTGGACAGCGCCAGAGGAGCAGTTAAAGTTGCCTTCATTTCGACAGCATGAGAAAGCCTTAGTCAGTATGTGGTCAGCCATATGTACTGGGAACTGGGCCTCCACCAGCCATGGCTTACTTCTCCAGAATTTGGAATGTAACAGTATTGGCAATCAATGCCCTTAAATAATATCTGTGCATCTGTGTGTGTGTCTGTGTGTATGTGTGTTTGTGCATGTGTGTGTGCATGCGCAGTATGTTTCAGTGTGTTAAAATAATGTGTGCAATGTATAGCAATGCATAGTGATAAATGTATATATCACTATGTGGATGTGTGTGTGTGTGTGTGTGTGTGTGTGTGTGTGTGTGTGCGTGCGTAATACTGAGGAGGTAGAAGGTTGTGTCTTGCAGTGTGAGTTCAGCGTGTATATCTGTGTGTGTGTGTGTGTGTGTGTGTGTGTAATACTGAGGAGGTAGAACGTTGTGTCTTGCAGTGTGAGTTCAGCGTGTATATCAGTGTGTGTGTGTGTGTTCCCGGGCTTCTCTCCAGGTTGTTCAAACTGTTCATGGTGTGTCATGTTTGTTTAAATACACTGTGCATGGATATTTGATCAGACAAGTTGGAGCTACTTCACACACACAGCAGGACACACAGATTCACACACATTCTACACACACAACACAGAACATGACAGAACATGTACTATGGTAAACATTACCTTGCATCCTGAAAACACAACAAAATGTAACTCACACTTTTGTCATCCAGACACAATAAATGTGGCATTGCTTGAACTTATGAGATATTAGGTAATTGTGCGTGCGTGTGTGTGTGTGTGTGTGTGAGTGTGTGTGTGTGAGTGTGTGTTTGGGTATGTGAGTGTGTGTGTGTGAGTGTGTGTTTTGGGTGTGTGTATGTGTGTGTGTGTGTCTTTGGGGCAGAGAAATAGAGTATAATATGTTTATAATACGTTTATATGAAACCATGTGCGTGCTTATTACGTGTGCTTATGAGCACATTTGTGTTTGTATATGTGTGTATAGGTGCATATGTGAATGTACATATACTTGTCTAGTTTGGCATGTTTCAATCCCTGTGCATTTACCAGTGCATTTACCAGTGTGTTTGTTCTCTGGCAGCCTGTGCTCTTTGTGCAGTGTGTGAATTGAGAATAAATTGTGTTGATTGTGATAGGTAGTGTGCTCTGTAATTAAGTAAAACAGTCTCTGATTAAATTCTCATCTCTGTATACACTTTCCCCTGATCTGTCTGATTCAATCATTCTCCACAGTGTAATTAAGATTGTGTTGGTGGCTGAGAGTTGACCATTCAGCCACACTTGGTCTCCTTTTCTCTCACACACCACCTCATTTGCATATGCAGCTATAATCGCTTGCTGAAAATAGCTGGGTTTTCTTAGGTACAGTAACCTTTCTGACATGTGCAGAACTGCAGTTTTGAAAATCAAAACATTGCTAATTTCATGTAGTTTCGTGTACTTTAAAGTTTGTTTAACTGTTCTCTCCTCATGGAGCAAAGCCGTTGTTCTTATTTTCTAGAATATTCTATTTGTTCTTTATTGTTGGATGCCATTTTGGTTCCTCAGCTGAGGAATTCATTTCAATGTTTGATAGAAATTGAAGTAATTTTTGTATTTGTGGATAAATGTTTCTCTAAACAGATCCTGTAATATTTTCATTTTCTTCTTCATACACTTGGGTCTCAGTAAGTGTTTATGGAGATGTATAGACAGAATGTAAATTAGTGTCAAACACAAATCAAAGCATTACTCATGCTTGAAACATTTCTCAGCTCACTTCTTGTGCTCTTTACTCATGAGATGAAGGGGGAATGAACTAATTTAATTTCATCTTTACACCCTTAAAAATTCATATGGGGTTATAGTTAAAAGGCCTCACACACAGGGCCTGAAATTTTTTTTTTTTAAGTGTTTTTTTTTTTTTTTTTGCCCTGCCTCTGTGGCCACTGTGGCTGGAGACTTTTAAAATTCACAAGCCAATTTAATCCGCTAAAATATTTAATCCCAAAAATATCAGAAACTGATCAGAGAATGTGAGAGTGTATATTTGTTTGGATTAATTATATCCAAACGTCAGAAATCAGAAATTAGAGAAATAAAATTCTCTCCTTCTGGGGGTGGACGGTATAGAAAGTACACCGGTATGAATTTGCCATACGGTATGGATTTTGACTATACCGTGCTGACCGGTAGAGCCCTCACAGATCTAAAGGGGCAATAATGTAACTACACCAGTGCGAGACAGCAGTGCACTAAACCGTGCCCAGTCTACCAGAAAGAAGAAGACTGTGTTCGAAAACTCATTTACTCAGTCACCATGTACTATATAGTGAATACGATGTAGTGCACTGTGTAGGGAGGGAGTATGTGGAATTTTTTTTTTTTTTTTTTTTTTTTTTTGAAGCTTAAAATTTAATTTTTTTTTAAATGGCAAAGATGATTACAATCCAATCGAAGGACGCCAGCTGTACACTGGAGTGTGTTTTGGGAATCCGGCCCCAAGATTAGAGCTACTCTGTAACAAGAAGATCGTGACAGATTTGTAGGACAATGTTGTCAAAAATGAATAAAAATAAAGTTCTGGATGTAGTGTTATGTTGGAAAGTTTATGTGAACATTTGCCTGAACTTTTTTGTGTCTAGCTATACTAGCTAGCGAAAAGTGCTTAGCAAGCTGCATCTGACATGCAGAAGGCAAGGGAGCAGATGTTGAAGCTGTGCCCTCAACGTCAAGTGGCATTCTGTCATCCTCAGTGAGCTCAGAGTCAGAATCTGACACAGACTGGTACCGTACATATTATTACCATTACTCAATTTGTTTTGTGATCATCCTGAAGTTTCAGTGCATTGACAGATCTAAATGAATATTTATTTTGATGATTGTTGATTGATTGTTGATTGATTTATGTATGATAATTACTGCAGTTTGAGCTTGTTAAATAAATGTCTTTTTATTAGTTTCTCATATATATCTACATAAAAAATGGGCTTTATTTTGGGCTTTATTTTTTGTCCACTACCTTATTATCCACGTCCATCTGCTCCTGCACATGCGCCTCCTCTCCTCGTCCTCTGCTCTCAGGAAATTGTCACTGTCACTACTATTGTTAGCAGAGTTTCGGTTTTCAGACTCAAGGGTCATGGCCAAGCACCCTCCAACGTCCGCAAAGAGTCCAATCCCAAACAGGTCGGCAAGTACATTTGAGCATATGATTTACTGGCTCTCAAAATTTAGACAAGGAAGACTCTCGCTGTTGATGAAGATGTTGATAAAGGCCTGGGCTGTGACAGAATAGATCCCTTTTCCCTCATTTTCACTGCACTGTTCAGACAGGCACTATTTAGTGCACTAATTCATTTATTTTTTTTTTTAAAAACACACATATTTACAAAAAAGAATTTGTTTTCTCATCATCGTCTGTATTGTGGTCGCATGAAGACTGTTAGCCAACATTAAGGCATGACGATTTAGCTATAACCGTGTAGCTTAGATTGAGAGAATTAAGCACATGCATGCACACGTACACACACACAATCACACACACACTCACAAACAAACTCACAGATGCAGTTCCATGCTGTTGTCCATACCGAGAAGTTTAATTGTATACTTAGACTTGTGCAGTGTTTGTGTGGCATGACATTTAATTGTATATTCAGATAGGGTTTGACAGAATTGTGCAGCGTTTGTGTGGCATGAAATTTAATTCTGTATTCAGACAGATAGTTTGTCAGTCTCATGCAGTGTTTGTGTGGCAGAGAGACAGCTTAACGGCCAGAGCTATCATTTTGTTTATTTAGACAGTGATTTGTTTTCAGTCAACAGACGAGCTTATTGTTTTCAGCTGGCCTGTCTTTCCCGATGAAACTACTCAGAGAACATTCAGATAATCTACTCTTTTCTCTTGGTTTGCTGTGACCCTGCACTGTCCTGTCCCTGTTACACTGTCTTTCTGCTATCCTTCACACTTTCACCCCTCTCTTCCCCTCACTCCCTCGTCCACCTTGGTCCATGTGTTGAGTTATGATGTGATTAGAGGTTTTCCTCTCTCTGCTCTTCTCTCCAGCACAGGCCTCACACTGTTGTCTGTCAGAGAACAGTTCTTGGAATGAAAGAGAGAGAGAGTGAATGAGAGAGAGAGAGACTTTCATTTTTTAACAGGGACTGTCGGGCATTGCATTATTTTTCCACCAACAACTTAGAGGGATGACATCACTGAAGGCCCAAAACATCCACAATGCTCAGATGAGAGAGAGAGAGAGAGAGAGAGAGAGAACAGTGATGGAGTTAGAGAGGGGATGAGAGAAACACAATGTGGTTGTCTATGAGCCTGTCGTAAAAACCTCAGTGTGCAGGTATGTGTGTGTGTGTGTGTGTGTGTGTGTGTGTGTGTGTGTGTCTGAACCTGTATTTGTGTGTGTTATGCTGTAGAGTGTCCAGTCTCCTCAGGTGTACATTTGTCACTGTCTGAGGGCTTTACTGCACCTACAATTGTGTTCACACTCCAAGACCTGTACCTCATTTAAAGGAAGCATAATGCGACACCCCTCTCGCGCTCTGTCTCTCTCTCTCTCTCTCTCTCTCTCTCTCTCTCTCTCTCTCTCTCTCTCTCTCTCTCCCCTTCTCTCTCTGTCTCTGCATTAGGCTTATCCTTCAGTATCTTTTTTTTCTGTTAGCTGGATAAAGACCTAAGTCAAAATGTCAAGGCTTACTACACATGACATACACACGCATAACACACACACACATACAAAAACACACACAAGTTTTCTTTCACAGTTGTCTTCAGTGACAAAGCATTCTCAACCAATCAGAATGCCCACAAGGGGTTTAGCTAATCCAATCTCTCTGCTCTATCTTCTGATACCTTTCATTTCTCTATCCCTCTCTCTCACGCTCTTTCATCATCATCATCATCATCTTCATAGGAGGATTACCGCGATCCTCTTCCATATTTCAGCGACCCTAGAGTCTCTTTATGATGGTCGTCTGTTTTTATTGTTGCCATCAGAGCACACAAATTTAAAATCTGTGCCAAGAGGGATTTTCTTGATTGGTACTATTCCGTTTCTCGTTGTCTCTCCCCCTCTCTTTTTTCCCCTCCTCCTACCCTCTCTCTCTTTCTCTCTCTATCTCCCTTGTTCCCCTTCCCTCTCTCCTGGAAATAATGGCTTACATGCTTGAGTGCTGTCTGCAAACACTCCATCCATCAGGGCTGAGTTGCGTATCGTTTCCTAAAGCACTGCAGCTAGCACAAAGTCGCCCGACGCCC